>NC_136493.1:54200103-54275103 GCF_053919585.1 Euprymna scolopes | reverse complement strand
AGAAAAGAAAGCGGGAAAACGATTAAAATAAAACAGCGTTGTGGTCGAATACCCTAGAGATTTATCACATTCAAACCCAGCAGGCATTCCCTTTGTTTGCAAAGAGAAGGCTTTCTATGTCGAACGTGAATACTCTCCAAGATCTTGAGGTGATATAATGATTGAGCACGACTAAGAATAGAAAAAGAGTCCGTGCTAAAGTTCGCTGCACAAGACGGGTTTTTAAGTAAATGATCAGTAATTGAGGAGCCGTGTGTGTTAGTAACAACGTCAGTTGCCCGGTAGGTTCCATTCCTAATTTTACTGGGTACATGTTGTTTGATTCTTCCATCTAATCTTAATGTCGTTCGATCCAAGTAATTGGCACCGCAACCACATTCAAAATTGTTAATAACGTTACTATTATGGTGGGGGTGGGGGTACAACGTCTTTTCGAGAAGCTGGTAATAAAGTTCTCGTAGAGAACACAACACGCACATTGCAGCAAAATAACATCCATGAACTGCTGAACTTATTTGTTTGGCAAATTTCTCAGTTATTGTACCCAACCAAGGCAAACAAAGATAAGTTGGACATTTGGCTACTATATCCTCTTTAATTCGAGAGAATTCAGCTAATTTCTTTTGAATAACTGACCTAATCACATCTAGTGGGTACCCGTTTTTTGTTAAAGTATCCGTAATTGTTTCCAATTCCTCATCTAATTTTAACTCGGAACAAATCTTAAGGGCACGATGTGTTAGGGTGTAAATTAGATTTATCTTACGTATTTTAGGGCAAAATGAATCCCAACGAGTTTATAAACCTGTAAATGTTGGTTTGCGGTATATAGATGTATGGTAACTAGATGGCGTTTTTGTTACCAATACATCAAGGAAAGCTATGGATGAATTGCACTCTCCCTCATAGGTGTACTTTAACGCGGGATGCATTCCATTGAATAAGGAGAAAAAGGTGTTTGCTTCCGTTTGGTTTGTAAATAAACAGAATGTGCTGTCAACATATCGGAAGCACACTAATGGTTTTATGGGTCCAGATAGTAAGCGCTCTTCATAGAACCCCACAAAAATATTTGGCCACACCATTTTTTTGCCGATACATAATATTGTTGAAACTAAATTCCACAGATGTAGTGGCAAATTTCATAAGTTCAATAAAGATGTTTTCAGGAATAGGAGGAGGTGATATCCGGCCCGATATAAAATATTTGCTCAGATATCTATAGTTTCCAAAACAGGGACACAAGTAAAAAGATTGCTAATGTCATAAGACCACATAAATCTGTTAACAATCTTAGACTTTTTAATAAAGTCAGCAAGAATGAATTGAGCATTTAAGACAATATTTACTATAATATTGTGAAACAGGTTGTAAAATGTCAAAGATCCATTTTGAGACCTTGTGTTGCGATGACCCTACCATGGAGAATGGGATATCCGCTTTATGGGTTTTGGGCAGAGGGTCTTATCTCACTAGCTACGTTCGTCGGAAGTACACTGTTGTTGACCCACTTGACCAGTTTCTTTTGAAATTTGGTTTCCAAGGAGGCGGTTGAATCTTGAGTTGCGATAAAAACATTCAGAATAAAAAAGGACCTAAACTGCACCTCCAGAAAAATCTCACATAGGCGCCACCAAAACCTTACAAAATCTTACATAGGCGCCACCAAAACCCTCAGCAATAGAATGGCCTTACATAAAAGCAACATTGAAATCGCAGATAACAGACACCTCTATGTTTCAAAACACGTACATACATGCAGTGGAAATAGCTTTAAAATTAAGTCCAATCTTCCAAACAAACAACTACTTTTATTTAGTGACACAGGAAAAAAATTCATAACAAGATTCACTCCCGAATTAAACAGAGCTTAATTTCAACACACAAACAAATGAAATGCAAAACACATCCGCACGCACGTTCATACACATGTACAGCCCCACACATAAATCAGAACCGATACATTAAAACACACACACACGCACTTAGCCACACACAGGCACGACACCCCTATCTCTAGTATAACACATCAAACAATACCAACTTACCTCGGAACCTACAACACTAAAAAAAATACCTAGAACCACAGTGTAGTATCTGTTCCAACACTGCGCCCACTCCTCCTACCCTCAGTCAGTGGAGGAGAAATCCTTCATGATTGAGATAATTCTCATTCTTATACTTGTGCCTTTCTAGGTGTCCCCTCCCTTCTGGGAGCGAAATCTTCCTTCACACTAAAAAGCGATCCTGGTTCTGATCCTACCCACAATAGGAGACAAACAAAAAATCCCCTATGTCTATTTATAAATAAGCCTTTTTATTAAACAAACATAATATTATGAATGCCCCATTCGTCTAAGATTAAAACACAATCACAATAGAAAGAAACTAAAATCTAAAAATCCGAAAAAATCAAAATTAAATGAAAACATCTCTACCAATTACCCGTGTTTCAGAGAAGCTACCCCTCCACACTTCAGACACATTAAAAACGAACTTGTATCGCAGTTGCTTTCTTAGGAAAGCAAAAAATTCATATTGTTATAAAGCTGTTAGACATATAACATACATTTTACAAGCCAATACAAAGAAACACACACACGCACACACACGCACACACACACACACACACACTTACGCCCCCCTCCCCTACGCAATCATTTGTCCAAGTACCAACGCGGCCGGTGCAGCCCTCACTTCCACTCAAGAAAAAATAAAAAAATAAATAAATTAAAAGTCGTAAAAGGAGAAAAGAGAGGGGAAAGCAAAAGACAGCATAACCATGGTCTGATCCTCAATAAGAAGGGTTGGGATGGAACACACCCGTGAAGACATTGAGAATCTTTTACAGACATTTCCACCGCCCGGGAAACATGTAACCAAAATGGACTGCGAAAATGCTTTTATACATTCTGAACACATTTTAAATATATTTTAAATGTTTTATACTTTGAATAATTTCTGAAGAGGACGCTTCATAGAACGTCTGAAACGCGTAAAAAAACTATTTCAATGATTTCAAAACATTATTACAATGATCTAAATATGATACCTTTTTAAATGAAAAATCAAAACATGGAATAATAAAATAATGTTAAAAAATACATTGCAATTATTGGTGGCATTTCTTATTTAAATATACATTTTTTCTCTCGTTGTAATCTCTCAACCAATTATATATATATATATATATATATATATATATATATGTGTGTGTGTGTGTGTGTGTGTGTTCTTCAGATTTGAGGTGTCCAAAAGTCACTAATGAAGACAACGAGGTTGTTAAATAGTGCTCAATAAAAAGAGCAAAATATTATTTTTTATTTGGGGGTAAACAGTTACATATGGTCCTTACAAATAGCCATCTGTTTCAGTCAAAGAGACATCATCAAGGGACTTGGAACCTCTCGACGCCAAAAAGAAAAATTGGCGTCGAGAGGTTTCAAGTCGTCTGATGAGGTCTCTTTGACTGAAACAGATGACTATTTGTACCGACCGTATGTAACTGTTTACCCCTAAATAATATATTGTGAAATGGTACGAGTGCAAGCAACATTGATTATGTATGAAACAAAGAAAGCTGACAGAGTGTACTTGAGTATTACCTGGCGCCAGGGGAAAATTGTCGGGTGCAGTAAAAGGTGATGAGACTCTTAACGATATGCGGATGAGATTTCACGTATGTGGCATACCATGGGACCAAAGCGATGAACAACAAATAGATATTGACCAGGTTTAGGTTTAGATGGAACACTGTTTTAATGACGAAGTCACTGTTGAGTCTTACACGCACTCATAGCCAATAAACCCTGTGTATCACTTTATTGCAGGTCAGTATTTTTTTTTTATTTTGAAATTGCTATGAAATGCAGAGTAGCGAAATTTTGTACACTGGAAGAGCATAACAAGGTGCCTTATTTATCTGAGTTTTGTGGAATTCGAACAAATATTTTGAAAATTATTCTAATTTTTTTATTTTCTGGTAAATTTATTATACGAGAATCAGATCCATTCATAAAATTTGGAAACTCTTTGAATTTCATGGTCAAATTTAAATTATAATATCGTATCAAACACGTAACATTTTGTTTGGCCCAAAATTCGTGTCTGAACAAAACAGAAGTTATAGCCCAAAGTGTGACTTACAATTTTTTAACCTTTTCTATGACGTTTTGTTTCTTAGGTTTTCCAAAGTTTACTCCGTTAAATTTAAAATTGCAAAGTATATTCAGTGTAAAGATAGGACTGACGTAAAACATGCTTAAATTAACAAAACATAAAATAGGAATTTTGTATGCCAATAAAATCTATTTTCTTCTTTAAAAACAGAAGAGCATCATAAAAATATAGGTTTATACATATATTATTTATATAGGGTCATTTTTGTACTCTTCGAGTTTTTAGTGTGCTTTGAACGAGTTCATAATTCGATTACCTCAATTTGAGATAGGGTACTGGTTATGACAGAAGTTGATGTCAAAGTTAAACTGGTCTAATTTGCTTATGTATCTTTATTAATTATTTTTATAATCAAAGCTCATCCACGTCTAGCATAATCTGAAATGTATCATCTCTCAAACATTGACCATAGCGTAACATATAAAGTGCTGAATTGTCATAAATTCTAATTGATAGTCTTCTAAGGACTGAAAGTTCAATCCTCATTACAGGCGATACTAAGAATATAATAAAAAATACTTAAAACGTTTGGTCCGTTTATGGCTGACGGAACGAGAACATACTTCCCCGTGGAGTAAATAAAAGACTGGCTTTTGGAATTATGTGCAAATTCTCGAGTTCGACATACGCCGAGTCTTATCATACACTGAATACACTTTGCAATTTTTCAAGTTTCACAAGACGAACCTGAAGAAGATCAAAGGTTACATGTGCTGAAACGTTGTGAGAATCCAAGGTGAGAAGAATAGTAGCAATAAACCAAATCATTCACATTATCGATTTTCATTTAAAGTTTTCCGAATTATAATAATTTGGATGGTTATTTATGGATGTTGAAAATATAGTTTTTGACGACGGCAAAAAATAAGCAGTAGAGACATTTCTCACGTATTGATAAGCATTCAATATGATTAGTTTAATTGGAGAGAAGCACAATGGTGTCGTATTGTTTTGTACTCGAAACAAGTACTAAGTCGGGCTAAAAACAAAAAGTCAGTAACGCTGGTTTGTAATCAATAGGAAAATAATGAAATCCCGTAACAAATGAATCGGGAAGGAAAAACTAATATTTCTTTTTTGTCTTTTTACAAGTTATTAAAAGAAAGATAACAATGTCACAAAAAATGACGTTTTTACCTGGGAGAATATAATCAATCATTTAAGTAACGATATGATCAAAAACAACAAAAAAGAGAATAAAAACCCGTCGGTATAAGCAGATGTACTGCCAAGAATTCCACTTCCGTCTAGTTAAAACATAAAATGTCTTGAATACAATAAATAAAACTAACATATTGAAGTAGTAAACAACCATTTTCTTTCAAGATTAATCATTTAAAAATAATTTTTAATCGGTATAGAGTAGAAATCGACTAAAGAAAAGAAAAAAAATATATCAACCTTCCCTACAAGGGCTATACAGTTTCCAAGGCAGTGGCTCTTACGTGTTAGCAAAAACAACATGCAGCGATTACGATTAATATCTAACATAACCCGTTCAGTAAGTAAAACTAAACACAAGCAGACATGTTTAAAAATTGATGCTCAAAAATTATATTCTATTAATGCTAACATTAAGAGAAATATCTTTAGAGGACGTTTTGTTATGTATACTATTGGAAACCGCATAGTAAGGAAGATTATAGATAACTTTAAATTATTTCTCTTCTGAAAACGTAAATTTACAAGGTCATATTATTAATACGAAATAATCTGAGAGACGACGCAATACGAAAAAGTTGGCCTTGTTATATTTCTAGTGAGTAAAAAGGATTATGACTTATTGTGTGCCATGGACTAGGTAGTCACGCATACGTCTGCGTTGAAATTAGTAAGACAACAACTGACCGGATAAATACATACCGCGAAACTAATTTATTTTTCTGAACGAAATGCTGTCAATATGTACATATATATATATATATATATATATATATATATATATATATATATATATATATATATATATATATATATATATACATATACGTAGCTTCTGTCTTACTAAAGCAGATAAAATATCTGAAATATGAGGTTTATTTTGAAGTTAGAATGCTCAACGAATAAGTAATCTTTTCTTTTCCATTAATCTTTTGTTGAAAAAGTTTCATTTTTTTTATCGATTTTTAGTTAAAACTGACGAATAAAATAAAAAATCTCTGACACTGTTCGCTACAAATGCTATACGATTTTCGAGACAACGGCTCCTATGTATGTTAGCGAGAACAAAGTTCTGTTACTACAATTAATATACACCCGCCCCTTTCAGTAAGTAAACAAAAACCCTAAGCATGCATACTTAACAGCACACACTAAAAATTTGTCCGTAGTGTTCTGTTAAGGCTGAGTTTAAAATAAACAATTGAAGCATGCGTGGTCCCTCGCAAGGGAACAATGAACAAGGCATAAAAAATGACTAAGTTACCCCCCCCCCCTCATTTAGCCCCGAAAGACCCCAGGGGACGTCAAATCCTGGTGAAAATAAACAAACAGTGCAGTTTTAGTCCTTAACATATTTAAATTTGAGTTCTACACCATGCAAAAAAAGAAATGACTAAGTCAATCATTTGCGCCCCCCACACACACATTTAGTCCCAAAAGTCCTCAAGGCCTTAAAATATTTTAAATTTGAGTTTAGTACTATGCAAAACTGCTAAATAGCCAACCGGGGTGATCCCGGAAAATCCGTTCTGTTACTTTTTTACTCATATAATGTTTAATGTTTGCGCAAAATTTCCCAAAATTCCAAGGCATAGTTATGGAGAAAAGTGCGGACAGACGAACAGACCAACAGACAAGGGTGAATTTACGGCTCCACACTCCTTTTCCCGGGGGACCAATAATTTGGGATGTAATTTGTTTATATATACGATACGAAAAGTATGTAAAATAAGATCGTGGTTATTCATGTACTAGCTGGCAGCTCGGCATTGCCCGGTTGTACAATACGCTTAAACATGATACTTTAATTTATGCAGATTGCGTATGTATTAGTATAGAATCAATGATTTATTGAATGTTGTATATTATCAGGAATAATTTTCCTGGTGGATTAATTTGTAAAAAAAAAAAAGAAAAAAAAATTATGATAATCTCGTTCATCAAATTCTATATATGTTTGCTTACAACATCACGTCGGCTAATATTTTCTGATAAAAGTCATATCTGATTAATGTTTAGTTTTAAAATACGCAAATGAAGAAACATATACCAAGGTAACATCTTCTTTTATCGTAATTTGAATTCATTAATAAGAATAAGTTAAAATAAAACGGTGAGACATATCCAGGCTTGAACAGAGGGATCATTCGATCTGTAGTCGAATGCTCTACCACTAAGCTAAACCTTCAGATGTCAATAATTTTTTTTTTTTAAGGAAAAATAATTTGCTGCCCTTCATTATCTTCCTTGGACGGTATAACGTAAAATATGCCCTTGTAAAAAATATTCTTTTTTATTTATAAGAAAGAAAGACTATTTTTAGGATCGTTTTTTTTCTGATTTTCGAAACTTTATCGGATGAATGTCTGTACTAAACATATCTAAGAACACTGCCAGACATAAATTACCTTTGCGTGCACTTTGCAAAAGATAGGCTCAGCTGTTTCGGAAATCCGAGGTAGAAACTCATACTTACACATACAAGGTTACGTTTACATAATAGTAATTATAACGATATAGATTATTTCTAAAAATGTAAATTCGCAAGGAATATTGATTAATGCGAACTAAGCTGAGAGACGGTGCATTACAAAAAAAAATAAGTCCACTTAGATTAGTAATATAGAATAATAATATTGCGCAGAATGAAAATCAAACATTGATTTACTATATATTGTTCAAATAGTTATGCAAAGTAGGCATCCAGATAGTTTTGCCTGGGTTTTTTTTTCTTCACCTTGCTCTCTTTCTTCCTCTGTCTCTCTCTCTTTCACTCTTACACTGAATTCTACTTATGCATATTTTCTAAATTCTACATAATTGCGTAGAATTTTATATAAAGACGTTTCACCCCCCCATATATATATATATATATATATATATATATATATATATATATATATACTAGCTGTACCCTGCCACGCGTTGCCGTGACGCAATTAGGTGCAATAGGAAAATTTAAAAAAAAGAGAAAATTCATGTTTCTTATATTCTTAGTATACCAATCGTGAATAATCCGCTCCAAAAAACTGAAAAAAAAGGCGAAAATGAAAATATAAGACAAATGGCGGCGAACTCTCTGTTGAATACGTTAAGGCTGGAAAAGTGAGTTTAAACTAAAAATCTATACAAAATACTGTTACCGTAACATAGCCTGACATATTTGCAGTATTTTGCGTAATTTTTAGTTTTAACTCATTTTCCCAAACTTAGCGTTATAAACAGAGAGTCCGTCGCCATTTGTATTTTTCAAATACATCAATAAACACTGCAGGTTTTTCGAGCCAGGTAAACATATTACACTAAATAAAAACACTAAAAATAATCCAGTTTGGTAGAAAAGTAACTTATCTTGCCTTTGATAACATTTATTTGTTATATATTTTTTGACACAAAGTAAATTGAAAATTTGGTGCTGATGTAGTTTTTTCTAAGTTAAATTTAAATTTCACGATATCTTCTTTTGTTTTAATAAATTTTTAGTTGGAAGCACAGAATAGTTACAAAACACCCTCCACTCCCCAAGATAAGGATGGCTGAAAAATAATGGTATTATTTCAGCACGGTGCCGAAATGCATTGTACCGTAAATTTTCTTGCAAAAATCTTTTCTGTACTTTCACCTTATAATTTACGGTTTTAATAAAAAAACATTTATATTTTCTTATATAAAAACAACTTCTCTTTACAAAAAAAAAAAAAACACAAACAAAAACAAACACACAAAAAAACGTGTACTGCCAATTTTGTTAAAAAAAGTTTTCTTGAAAAAATCAACTTTACTTTAACCTAACAATTTACGGTAAATAAAAAAAAAACACTAATCTGCTGACGTACATGAAACGGACCCCTATTGCCAACTAGGCACCAGCTACAATGTTGAACGCGCTTTCCATGTTGTTTATCCAAGTTAAATTCAAATTTCACAATATGCTTTTTAAATAAATTGTTAGTTGAAAGCACAGAATAGTTACAAAACACCCCCTCTCCATGGTAAGAATGGCTGAAAAAATCGATATTATTTCAGCACGTTACCCAAATGCATATGTACCGTAAATTTTCTTGGAAAAAAACTTTTCTGTACTTTCACCTAACAATTTACAGATTTAATAAAAACATTCATATTTTCTTATATAAAAACAACTTCTGTACTGCCAATTTTGTTCAAAAATGTTTTTACAACAAAGATGGTGTTGTTAAGGTTCTGCACGTTTTCGTTTACTTCCAATTTCTGCTCCACGATTAATTCCCTGAAAAAAAGTCCTCCACGGTTAACGCCTACTCTCGACGAATTTAAGCCAATTTTTGTGAATTTAGTTTTTTCTTTTTTTTTAAAATAAATTTGGTCTTTGTGCCCCCCATTTTTTTTTTCTTTTTTTGACTTTAACTTTGCGCCTTTCGGATTATTTTATATGAATAGGTAAATTTTTATAATAGTGAAAACTCCAAAGAAGTCGACGTTTATATGTTTCACCTCAAAATGCACCTTCTGGCAAGCATTTTTTTTGTTCTGATACAACAAACAACTATATTTTTCAGCACGGTAACACAGGTGCCTAAGTAGAAAAAAATCGACCAGAAAAGGGCAAAATTATATAAAAAAGGCCAAAATGCGTAAAAAACTATAAAGAAATGCATGATGCGGTTATAAAAAAAGTCTTAAATAATAAAAAAAAAAGCAGTATGGCAAAATCCAATTAGGAACACATTCAACATTATATTTGGCAGTTGGGGTTCGACTCGTGTACGTCAAGCCATTAATCTTTTTTTTGAAAATCGTCCACACGTGAACGAATGACGAAGCGATAAATTTCGCGTCTCCTGCTTTTGGGATTCAGCCAATCGGCACTCTTCTTATGCCAGTGTTTACTGCTGTATAAAATGGAAGATTATTGCTGAGAAAAAACGATTTCGAAAAATAGTATTTTTTAAATATAACATTTTTCGGTTTTAAGTATATAAATCACGTTTGTATTAGCTAAAACGCCGTCTCAAAATATAAAGGGGTCTGTAGTTTTTTGTTTATCGAAAACAAACATACCAAGAGTTTCATTTTTATATATATATAGACATTGAAATTTTCAGATTGTGAGTGATGATTACGTTCCTGAATTTTAGATGGGGATTAGTTATTCTTTTTATTTGGATTTTTCGTACTATTGTGCTCACCTTGAATGCCGTTTTCACAACGTTTCGATCGATGTAACTCCTGACCTTATGCAGGTCTATATTGTCGAACTCTTCCACAGTCAAACAACGTCTCAGCGCTCATTGGCTTATGTAGGCTTTGACGTTGTTCGACTATAATGCTCCTCATCTTGAGTTGAGCATATTGAGAAGTGATACACGAATTACCATTAGCGTATAAAGCGATGCTCTTTGTGTAAACAAACCGAGCTTAGATATTTCGGACGATGTCAAAACATCGTCTATTCACGACTCGCACAGCAGGCACCGATTAGCGTAATGGTTAGGAGCCTTGACTGTCGTACAGGCGGTCGGGCCTCAATCCTGGCATAAGGTAGTTGCCTTTCTAGCCGCACTGATGAGCTGTAAAACAGCGAAACAGTACTGTATGTGGATGACTATATATATATATATATATATATATATATAAAAGGTGGGTGTAGTTTGCTTGAAGCATTGTATAGTATGTAGTTAAATAGAATTGTAGAAGGCGGTACAATGCAGAAGTAACGGAAAGACACAAGCTGAATATATATATATATATATATATGTATATATATATATATATATATATGTATGTATATATATACAATATTCAAAGCATCAAATTGTATTACTGATTTGAATTATAGTGAACCGTTTTGATGGTAATATAGGTGTGCTTAATAAGAAAATAACTTTCGTTTTATTACATATCAAAGAATATATCATCACACGTAATAATAATATGTAACCATCAGCTGGAGACGAAGATGAAAAATAAAGAGAGAGACAAACACCGACATACAGACATACAGATTAAAATTATTAAACAGGAAAAAAATCGGTCTCACGAGAAGTCATGTTTTTTTTCCCCTCTTATACATCCATATGCAAAGTATTTCAACAAAATTCCACATTTGACAAAAAGTAAACGAAATAACAGGAGTTGTTGAAAAGTGTGGGGAAGCCTCTTTGATAGACGAAATCCTCACCGGACACTCCCACTTCTTCCAGCAAGACTCCACTCATGCATACAAAGTGAGGAAAACCCAGGTGTAGCTGCTCAACACTGTTACTTACCACTGGTTACAGGACTTGTAGAAACCCTCATTACTTAACTGAAAAGACAAACAAGCATGTTCAAAACACGGTCGACTCTCTAAAGACCGCAATTGTGAAGACCGCTCCAGTAGATATATCACTCCTGATGCAAATATCTACCTTTATAAAAGTCAGGTACGGCCAATGATGGAATACTGTTGCCACATCTGAGCAACTTTCTTACAAATAAATCTACTATTTTACAATGTATTGTTTTACTGTGTACGTTTTCAGCGACCCAATTTTTTTTCACGTTTAAATTAAAAGATATTTCAAAATTTGAATTTAACTTTAAGTAGTATGGTATTTGTTCAGTACACATTTACCTATAAGTATGGCAAACTACTTATAATTCAATGGCTGTAAGTTTTATTTTTCAAAAATTACAAAACAATTATAAACAGAATGACTCATAGAAATCTATCTATATTCTTTTCTCATTTAATATGCTTTCATAGAAATGTTTCTGTTACATTACAAAAAACTATTTTCTTTGCGTCCAAAGTGTCACGCTCATACGTTAATTCCATAGTTAATATATACTGACCCAACGGGTCATGGGTAGTCTAGTATATATATATATATATATATATATATATATATATATATATATATATATATATACTAGCAGACCACCTGGCATTACCAGTTCGTAAAACATGTTTAAATATGATATTTTAATGTATAGCGAGTTCATATTCATAATTATAGAGCCAATACACCTTTGATTATTATCTTTTACTTAATATATAGTAATCATTAAAAAAATTGATTCGGGTTCCGTTAGCAAGAATCGAAACTAAAACAAATAGTTCTCCAACCTTATTCATTAACGCCAGATCTAAGTCTATATGCATACAAAAATAAAAACAAAACAAAAAAAAAACGCGTTGTCCAAAATATAAATGTATATTTGCGCATGCGTACAAATACGTTTAGTCAACTTGTGCTTGCTAAGTTCCAATCTTTTTAAATTTTTACCCTTTGGCAATTATTGATACCGGCTACCACAGATTCAAATTCCCTATATCTATATATCAAGTTTCAGGTATGTGGGCAAAACATTTACACTTTGGTAAAGACCGTTCCTCACACAGGCAGACAGACAAAAACTGACAAGGTCACTTTCACACACACACACACACACACACACACACACACACACACACACACACATATATATATATACATATATATACATACATACATATATATATAACAAATAAATGGAATTGTAGTCATTAAGGTCAGGCGCAGAGTGTTGCATCTACTCAGAAAATTAGCCCTAGTATCACAGCTAAGATTATGTATATTGCAGTTACAAATATAGTGACAGTAAAATTATGAGCCACGTGCAGTGGTTTGGTATGGTATGGGTATCATGGAGGACACTTTAATACAAGCAAGCGTACGGTGATTGCATATATTAAGTATACTACTTAAATAAAGTTCTTCTGTCTTCTATAGTATAAAGAAAGGTATTCCTAGCTCTGTTCTGTATTTTTGTATAGCCTATTCGTTTCCGAGTAGGGTTCTGTCCACAAAACGGCTCGCATGGAACTAAAATGTTAAAGACCATTTCTACGCATATGTAATTAGAATGCATTAAATAAATAAATTTAAAGAGAAGGTATAATACATACATACATACATACATGCATACATACATATATATATATATAACAAATACCCCGGATATCTTAGTACTAAGTGAGACTAACCTACACTCCTCCATTCCCTCTAACCACTTTAACATGCCTGGATATCTCCCACTCTGCCGTAAGGACTCTGACAGACATATGCACGGACTTGGAGTTTACATTCGTAATACCCTTCCCTTGACTAGAGAAACAAACCTAGAAACAGATGATCAAGCCTTTATGTGCTTTAGACTAAATTTGCAACACAATATTAGCTACTATTATTTTCTCTACCGCTCTCCCTCGACTCAGGGCTGCTCCATAATAAACAAAATATCTGACAGCATAAACACGGCACTGTCCCTCGACACTAGCGCACAAATACATGTATTTGGTGACTTTAATGTCCACCACAAAAACTGGCTTGGATTCTCTACTCACACAAATGCAGCGGGCAGCACAACCCATAGCTTCACTATATCTCACTCCCTATCACAAATTGTTACGTTTCCAACCCGTTTCCCTGACCAGGAAGAACAACACGCATCACTTCTAGATCTGTTTATGACCACAGTTCCCGATGACTGCATAACGAAGGCCCACAGCCCACTCGGGAACGCTGATCATGCAGAGATAATGGTTGAAATCGCCCTAAACTCTAGAGCCAAAACTGAAGAGCCAGTGCTCAAAACAACGAGATATTATAATAAGGCTGACTGGAAAGCCATCAGGGAACTAATTAGAGATGCTCCATGGAAAAATATTTTCTCTCTCCCTGCTGAACAATGTGCAAACGAGACCACTGACTGGTTCAAAACTGCAATCGAAGCGCATGTTCCCATGCGGAAATTTTATAGTAAGCCCCACTCTCCCCAATGGTTTACGTCGACTTGTGCAACTGCCATTGCTCAAAAGCAGCATGCATACCGTAGGTTTAACCGACATAATTCCAGTTCAAACAGACTGAAATATATAGAAGCTAGAAATAACGTTAAGAAAGAAATAGCGACAGCTAAGAGAGAATTTACGGAAACCACTAAAAAGCGCATCTAAGCACAAAAACTAGGAACTCGAGACTTCTGGAAAATCTACAACAGTGAAGTAAATAATGGGCAATCAACAATTCCCCCACTAACCAACAATCACGAGGTTGTCTCCTCAGCAACCGACAAGGCTAACATGATTGCCAGTCTGTTTGCCTCAAACTCCACACTGGACCCTTCCAACCACCCCCTACCTTACTTTCCTATGCGGACAGACGCCACACTAGACGATCTGAAAACCACCCCTGCTCAGGTGCATGCTATCATAAAAAACCTTGACACCTCAAAAGCATGTGGACCCGATCTTATCCCAGCTGTGCTATTAAAAAAGTGCTCAGCCGAAGTTGCTCCAGTTCTCTCCAAACTCTACAACAAATGCCTTAATGAAGCTTGCTTTCCGGACTGTTGGAAAACTGCTTCTGTTGTACCAGTATTCAAGAATTCTGGCGAAAGGACAGACCCATCAAATTATCGCCCCATTAGCCTCCTCCCACTTTTTGCCAAAATATTTGAGACCATAATTAACCATGCTCTAGTCCAGCATCTTACAGATGCTAAACTACTGACTGACAAACAATATGGATTTAGACAAGCCCGTTCCACGGCAGACATTCTAACTATGATCTCTGAACGTATATACCATTCACTGGACAAAGCGGGGGAGGGCAGAGCGGTAGCTCTAGATATATCTAAGGCTTTTGACAGGGCATGGCATGAGGGTCTCCTCAGTAAAATCAGATCATACGGTATCACTGGTAGAATACTTAACATAATTAAATCCTTCTTAAATAAGAGAAAAATCCAGGTTGTTCTCGACGGTCGTACATCTAAACAATATGATATAAATGCGGGGGTGCCCCAGGGTTCTATCCTTCGACCTCTATTGTTCCTGATATTCATAAATGACCTCCCCGACAACATTGCCTCTGAGATGGGTATATATGCTGATGACACTACACTCTATGGCAGGCACGACAGGAAGACGAATTAACACATTTCTAAAGAAATGGCAGAAACACTAGAGGAAGACCTCCAATTTGTAGTGGAATGGGGACAAAAGTGGTTGGTCGCGTTCAATGCTGCCAAGACTAAACTAGTTTCATTCAATAATTACAAGAAACCCTCTCTACCACCCATAGCAATGGCCAACGACTCTTTATCTGCGAGTCCATCTTTCAAACTCCTTGGCTTAACGTTCACAGGAAACATGAGTTGGAACAATTACATTGAAGGCATTGCCAGGGCCGCTGCAAGAAAGGTGGGCTTTCTCTACCGTGCTAGAAAACTACTAACACCCGAAAGTATCCTGTACCTCTATAAGGCCACCATTCGCCTATGTATGGAGTATTGTTGCCACATCTGGGCTGGTGCATCTGCTACTAGTCTCTCGCTCCTTGACAAGGTTCAAAAGAGAGTCGCAAACCTGATAGGCCCTGAACTGGCATCTAAGCTTCAGCCTCTGTCACGTCAACGAAATGTGGCATCCCTCTGCCTTTTCTACAAGTATTTTAGTGGTGAATGCTCTGACGAACTGCAATCACTTGTGCCCCCACGACGTGAACACCCTCGACAAACCCGACAGGCTGCTAAATCCCACCTCCACACTGTAGAGATCCCTAGATGTAAAAGATCTTTTTACTCCAATAGTTTCTTCCCCAGAACCGCTAGACTCTGGAATTCCATTCCAGGTCCCTGCTTCCCCAGCAGCACTGACGTGCAGAAGTTCAAGTGTAACGTGAACCAACACCTTGCTGCCCAAATCCCTACATAGTACCCAGTAGTTGTTGCCCCTGATAATAGCCCCCTACACCAAAGTGGCAATTTGCCTTGTTTGGGGTGAAAATGTAATTAAAAAAAAATATATATATATATACATATACATACATACATACATACATACATATATATATATATATACACACACACACACACACACACACACACACACATATATATATATTTATATATATATATATATATATATATATGAGTTATTTGCGGGCGTCGATTCCATGGTCAAGTGGGAAAACTGCCGACTGTCAACGCAACGGTTCTAGGTTCAATCCTTGGCTTGGGAGAGATGCTAGTCTAGCGGCACTGATGAGTTGTGATACAATGAAACAGGACTGTATGTCGATGACTACAAATATATATATATTATTTTCCTTTTTATTTGTGGATGCAATTTTTTAGCCCTGACCGATTAGGAATTGCTTCTGAATTTGAAATTCCATAAACATTTTCTTTAGATACCGACTCAACCTGTCTTAATTGCGCTTAAAAAATTACATTAAAAAATAATCATACATTTGATAAATCACGTTTAACCCACAGGTTGCCGTCAAATCATCTACGTTAAGTAACAATAAGCATTTGGGACTTCCAGATGTTGTATATGCCCTCCGCTTATCTCGGCATTGTTTCCAGTCATCCTAGAAGTCTCCTTGCCACGAGACTCAAGCAGTGCTGATTCAGGAGATGTGTAGTTTCTATCCATGCCACACAGTTACACGCGCAGCTGCCCCTACAAGAGGTATCATTTGTCTCTCAACACTGAACGGAGCCATCATAGATTTGGCGTAATCTTATAGATTTATGATTTACGTCATGTTTGAAAACATGACTTCAAACATAAACTAAAAAACAATCTATAAATGAATGAACAGACCTTATCATTGGCGTTGGAAATTATTTTAATAATCCAAAACAATTTAGTTTGCTTTAAGTACCCACTTAATGTTGTTCTTTTCTAATTATATGATCTCCCCAGCCTAGCAAAAATATGCGATTGGAAATAACATATATGTTCTAATATATAAGAAAATTAGAAAAATACGATCTAGGATTCAAGGAATCACTCTGAAATTGCAACTGTATAATTTTGACTATTACTACACATCAGATAATAGAAGCATAGGTCCATGTACTCATGAGTATATCTTAACGAGTGACACTAATTTAAAAGAATATAAGCAAAACCTGCGACGAATCCAGATTCGCATTTAAGAAATTCATATGCTAAAATATATACCGAAAAGAAAAAAACATAGCATCATCACTTGTGCAGCATTCGACCAGGACACCTTTCATCGGAATAAGGAAGTTTTATGGTAAAATTGAACTCACAAGTGATGGCCAGTCTCATGCATATTCCAGTTAGGTAAGACGATGTCGTTTTTAGTTTTTCAGGCGGTGTCGCTGTTTTTCCACATACAGCTTCCGGTATTAAAATTTTTTTATACTAATTTCAGTTGGTTCCACGTCGGCATTTTGATGTTTGATTTTAAATTTTAGTGTTAGTTTTAAAATAGAACAATTCTCAAAGTTTTACATCGAGAAATTATTTTTTTGAAATAAACCGAAGTTTCCGTTACATACGCACAAAGATAATTACAAGGTAACTTGTTCATAATAATTCCAGATTGATTCACGTTGTCATTCCGATCGTGACATTTACCAACGCTCAAACACATTTATTTCAACTCATTCATACATTTGTTCCTATTTATTTAGCGGCACGATGTTATTTAGCCTTTTAGCATTTTAGTATAACGTTTGTTGAAATTCAAATACTGTAAAAATGTAAATGAATGTAGAGATATAAGACTACAACATTGCTAGAGGTTCACCAATGTATTATTCATTAAGATTTCGTCTCTACAAACATAATTGCTTTTTACGTTAAATTAAAGGGAACAAACGGAAAATGATACATGTTTCTATGGACACCGATTGGGATATACTCTTTGGTAAGGCACAAAACAGGGAGAGATTCGAACTTGGCTGAAAGTAATCATACGTGGTTTCTCATCTAAAGAAGCTCCGGTTTTTACAGAAATTCGTAACCGACGGTACCTAGTAGAGATCCACCAGTGTAGTATCTGTTCTGCAGATGCTGCACTAAAAGTTATATGTGGAGGCAACCTTACATATCAGCCCATTGCTCTTGTAGCGATAAGCTTTGGTCAATGTAGTGGAACTCTTCATACCAATTGTCACTATAAAGTCCTCCCTCAGGGGAACTGGTACCCTCCCCCTATCTCCACATTAAAAAAACGTCCTTGTGCCTAATTAGCTAAGTGGGGAAGCAAATAAATACAAGCAGAAACAACAATTTTTGTTGATATATGCCGATATGGAAAATATATAATAGATTTCGTGACGAGTGGTGCAACACTTATACAAAATGAGCAACCTGTGAAGATCGATATTTGATAGGCCACAGCACCTTGTCGACATGGATTTGCAGGTAACCATTTCTAAAAGCTAAAAAAATGATAATGTTCTCCTTGTTGTCGTCACTCTGTAAGTGTCTGCACGCACATTTCTGCATTAGTAGTGAATGCCTACATAAATCTATTTAGATATATCTGAGCAGAGATCGGCTTGTATGAACAATGCACGGACAATTAATAAAGGGATAAAGAGAATCTAGTTCAGTATGGCTGGATATATTTCGATGCGGTTTCGGACAAGCGAAAGCTATCCTTTACAGAGATTCATTACCTTTCGTACTTATTAGTTTTACCACAAGTCGTGAATAACAAATATATATATATATATATATATATATATATATATATATATATATATATATGCCACAAAAAAATCCTTGTCTTTTTCTCTCTTATTTTCCCTCTCTGTCCTGCTCCAACCAAGTCTACCGATATACTCCACAAACCTCAAAACCTCAATCATGACAAATCTCCAAAAATGAAACACGAATAAACCTAGAACTCCATCCACCAACGTAGACCCCTACTACCAAGTATCCTTCTCCAACATCAAGGGTCTACGTTCCCACCTTCCAGAGGTTGAAACACAATTGCAGGAGACTAAACCGGACATATTCTTTCTAAGTGAAATTGGCATAGGGCCAACTAATTCTCTAGACGAATTCATAATTAAAGGTTACTCCAACTTAACATCTAAATCTGACCCCTAAGATCGCCATGGGCATGGAATATGTGCCTACATCAAAGATGGATTTCCATGTAGTAGGGATATCTCCAGAGAAGACCCTAATTTACCTTATATGTGCTTTCGGGTTGCACTAGCTTACACCACTGCATGTATATTTGCCCTCTATCGCCCCCACAACAGTGGTGTTACTATATTTAAGATCATATCTGAGAAAATTGACCACATCCTGTCTGCTTATCTTTCGGCTAAAATTCACATTTGCGGTGATTTCAATGTCAATAATGTGGAATGGATGACCCACTCAAATAAAACCGATGACGAGGGGAGGTTTTGCCACGATTTTGCCATTGCTTATGACCTCACTCAGATTGTTCACGAACCCACCCGGGTGTCCGATACATTCGGTCAATATGCAAGCCTTCTTGACCTTTTCCTCACAACTTCCCCTGAGCTATGTTCATGTTCCGTTCTATCTCCTCTGAGATCTTCTGACCACTCTGTTGTAGCAGTTAAGGTAAAAATGAAATGTAATAAGTCTTCAGACGTACCTCTCCACCGTACTGTATATCGATACTTTATAGCTGACTGGGATAGCTTCTGTACATTCATATCTGACATACCTCTGACTTCTATATTTAAAAAGGATGTGTCCTCTATAGTATCAGACCTGACCGAATGGTTAATTATAGGCATAGACCGATTCATACCATCCAAAAACTTCCAACAAAAACCTAACAGCCAGCCACGGTTCTCCCTTGAATGTGCTGCTGCATCGCGCACAAAAATCATTTTTTCCATAGCTACAAACGTAATAGATGTACTGAGACTAGAGCTGCTTTCAGGACTGCCAGCAACCACTGTAAAAGAGTAATAAAACATGCAAGAGAGCTATATGCCAAGTCTGTTAAATCCAAAGTAGCTTAGCAGCGGCTTGGTTCCCACCAGTTCTGGCAAATAGCAAACAGGATCTTGAACAGAAGTGCGCGTTCTATCACAACAATCATCAATGGACCTGAGGCCATTTAGTCAGTACCAAACAAGCCCAGACTTTTTGTCAAGAACTTTGCAGCTAATTCTACCCTATGCGACAATAACCATCAACTCCCTGTATTTCCTCCTATAACAGACAACACGCTATGTAACATACAAATATATGTGCGTGAGGTCGCCAAGCTAATCAAGAACCTTGATTCCAGTAAAGCAACTGGCCCTGATGGCATTCCAGTTATAGTGTTGAAAAAGCTCCAACCAGAATTGCCCCCATACTTACAAAACTGTTTAAGCGTTGCCTTAAGGAGAAGTGCTTTCCAACACCCTGGAAAACCTCATCAGTATGCCCTGTATTTAAGAATTCAGGTGAAAAGTAATCTCCCTCACAGTACAGACCAATAAGTCCCCTGTGTGTCATGAGTAAGTTGTTGGAATCCAGTCAACCACCTCAACAGAAACAACCTTCTTAGTGACATGCGATATGGTTTCCGCTCTGCAAGATCTACAGCAGATGTGCTAACGGTTATATCACACAGGATTAGTGAATCTCTTAACAAAGGTTTCCTTTCCAGGGCAATTGCTCTTGACATATCAAAGGCCTTCGATAAGGTATGGCATAAGGGCCTACTTCACAAGATTTCCAGCTACGGTATTACTGGAAATGTTTTCTCAATCATTAAATCATTTCTCTCCTATAGGCTCATAAGAGTAGTGGTTGATGGGCAGAAATCAGAGGCCCACAGTATTAATGCTGGAGTCCCCCAGGGGTCCATCCTGGGCCCAACTCTCTTCCTGATCTGCATCAAGGATCTCCCAAAACACATACTTACATCATTCGTTGACATCTATGCTGATGACACGACCATTAAAACACATCAAAGGCCGTAAATGAAAAAGTTCTCTCTAATTCTCTCTCCTCTGATTTTGAGCACGTGGTACAATGGGGAAGAGGTGGCTGGTCACTTTTAATGCATCCAAAACCAAGCTTCTATCTTTACATCATCAATGCTCTGATCCCTATCTGGCATCAATTGAAATGGATGACTCTCGTCTTGGAAAGGCTCCATGTTTTGACAAGCTTCTGGGTTTGACCATTACTCTTGATCTGAAATGGAACACGTATATCAAATCTGTGTCCAGGGACGCTGGGAAAATGGTGTGATGCTTCTACCGCTCCAGAAGATATCTCACTACTGATGCAATTCTCTATCTGTATAAAAGCCAAGTACGTCCAAGAATGGCTACTGCTGCCACATCTGGGCAGGAGCTGCTAAAAACAGCCTATCCTGCCTTGACAGAGTACAAAATAGACTTCGTGGTTTAGTGGGGATGCACTTTTCTCTTCCCTGCAACCTCTCTCCCACAGAAGAGACGTTGCGAGCCTGTCTTTGTTTTATCGCTATTTCCACGGCAGGTGCTCATCATGCTCCAATCCCACGCCCCCCTCGCCAATTTTCACGAGAAACACCCGTCTGGCTGAAACTACTGTCAATAATTCTCCCCACTCTTTATCTGTGCCTAAATCCAAGCGTAGATTCCATGAGCAAAGCTTCTTTCTTAGAACTGCACGCCAATGGAACTCTCTGCCGCTTGCTGTTTCCCACCTGAATACAACTTGGACGTATTCAAGTCCAACATAAACAAACTCCTAACAAACCACCCCCTTAAGTAAGACACTTTATCACCCCCCAATACTAATGATTACTACAATACTATCTCATTGATTACTGTACACGCAATAACCCTTATCCCTGAGTGGCCTTCGGGCCTTGATAAGTGGTGACCCCCCATGTAAATATATATATATACATATATATATATATTTATATATATATACATATATATATATATATATATATATAGTAATTTATAAAATATATATGGCGATTAGGCATAAGCCTGAAGAGTCGTAGAGTGGATGAAACGCGGAATATTCACTGTAGCTTAATCGCCATATATATTTTATAAATTACTAACTAGCTCTACCTACGTAATGAGCACTTTTGAAGTAAATACTTAAAGTTTACGCATAAATCTATACTTTCGCATATTAATTTTATGTGAGTAAATTAAGTAGTTATATATATATATATATATATATATATATATATATATATATAATGTTCTATTATGTTGCGTTACATATATATTTGCACTTTTAATTTAAAGAAATGTGTAAAGGTGTATTTAGAGTAATTTCTCCTTAGTGTTTTGCTAAATAGAAGGTATTATATATATATATATATATATATATATATATATATATATATATATATGCATGTGTGTATGTTCTTTCTGAGTTGTGAAATGAACGTATATAATTACTAACGAAATTATTTAAGAATACATAGCTATTAACACATACGACATAATCGTATTTACACACCGATTTAATCATCGAAGTTAAAAAATTTTGAGCTTGGTACATGCCAAATGGGTAACCGATTGGAGCACAGTAAAACATTACAGAAACTACAATATTTAATGTAGTTAAAATTAACTCACTTCAGCAGAAGGTCAACCCTCCCAAGCTGCGCGCCACAAAAGAATATGAAAGTTTAGACGCTCGAACAAGCAGACGTTATTTTATGTAGAACACTTTTTTTTATTGAGGTTTCAACTTGGTTTGAAGTGCATAAATACCACAGCTGTGTCTCGCAAAAAAGGGATTTCAATATAATCACTGGAATATCTTCAAGTAAGACATATTTCATTTGAAATTGGAATGGAACATGGCTGTCCCAAGAATACATAGTATAATTAAAAGCATTAAAAAATAAAAACAAAACATGTGCACAAACATTCACATACAATGAACCGATTGAAGATGTTAATCGAATGTTAGATTACAATAGCAAAATGCGAGCATGAAAAGTAATATGGTTAAACTTAAACTTGGAAAAGTGAAAGACTAGTTGTTAAAACTTGAAAAGAAAAGTACAAAATATTCTAGTAAAAAATATAATAAATTTATAACTTAAAATATTGCAGTATAAAGAATTGATTATATAATGTTATGAATTGAATTAAAAAAAAATTCTTAATGCTGCAATATTTTAAGTTATAAATTTATTATATTTTTTACTAGAATATATTGTCCTTTTCTTTTCCAGTTCGAACAACTAGTCCTTTACTTTTCCATGTTTAAGCTTAACCATTACTTTTCATGCTTGCATTTTTCTATTATAATCCATGATTTTTCCAGGCTTCCAATAAATTCACTTGCTCTTTGTTTAATTTCAGTCTTATTTTTCCCCCATACACATATGTAATAACACACATACACATACACATATGTAATAACAATTTAAGGCACTCGTCGTCTTTCAATAAAATCCCCCAATTATCTCCCTTTCATTCTTTCATTATCTTTATGTCACTTGTTACTTCTATTTTCGTGAGAGTGGTGAATTAGTAGCAACACTAGTCGCTGAAGCGACATGGTTTCTATGAAAACCAGTCAGATAAAACGTCGCTCACTTCCTTAAGTTTTTTTTTTAAAGATTTTAAACACCAGTAAATTGATCATAACTTTTATTTTACTTAACGAAAATTCAAAAATTCTTCCATAGAGAAGGTGATCTATAAACTGGAATAATTGTTTGAAATATGATCGGAAAATGAGCGAGAGTTATATCTAAAGCAGTTCTAAATGACTAAAACTGCCACTTAACTATGTATTCGAACACGGTAGTGTTTGAATGATACGCGTGATTGTGATTTTAAAAACATTAGGAAGAAACCTTAGAAGGTTGACTATGCAGATTTTTATACCAATAAGTGACTAATTGACTAATTCTACAGCACCGATAACTATATGCTGTACCTATATAAAAGTCAGATACGTTACTGGATTAACTACGACTGTAAAAGTGTCGTTAAGAGTGCTCTTCATTGTCTTGACAGAATTTAGAATCGATTTCGAAATCTAGTGGATGTTGTTCACATTCTGTTACGTATATTCCTTCGCCCACAAAAAGGCGTTGCTTGTTATTTCAATTCAATTAGGTTTCTCTTCGGAAGATATTCACAACAAGCACCCTGCTAACTAACACAACGAATAAAATCTTTACTTTCTACCTCTGAATGTGTCAGAAGTCAAGCGAAATTTCCACAAACAGAGCTTCTTCACAAGAGATTTCCGTCTGTGGAACACATTGTTACCAGTTTACCTTTTCCGATGATTGCAAATTAGTCGTCCTCCAATCTAATGCCGACAGATTCCTATAAGGAAATGTTCCCATAAATATTCGAGAATTATAATGATAATAAGATTTTATCTAATAAACCTTTAGATTCGAATGATACCTGGTTTGCAAAAACACTGAATCATTTCAATAAAAAAGAACTTATCTAGACGAAATAGCATTCGAGAGTAAAGGTTAATACTGTTGCGAATTGGAAGATTAACAATACAATGAGAAGGTTTAAACGCATATTTTAATTACTTGAGAGGAAGCCGTAACAACGTCAAAACTCTGATCGAACTGAAGATGCTTTGGTTTTCCTAAGTTGCTAGCCTACAGCTCTCACAAAGTTCTGCGCGTCTTAGGGAACAAGTTCTCACATGCTGTGGTGGTTTTTATATGCGTTTCCATCGAAAGACACGTGAATTTGCCCAGCATATTCGAAAATCGACTCAGACTAAATTTAGATGTTTATATTCAATTGCAGTTCAATGTATTCATGTGCTTCGTGAAAAAGTGGCTGCTGGAAGGCTACACGTTTTGAAGCCGAACCAAGTTCTGTGTCACATGTCACATAAAAACGCAGAAATTGCTTTCTCAAAGCTTCCAAAATTTTACCTGTCCTAACATTTGGCCATAATCGTAATACCTGCAACACTAGAACGAGCAAATTGTCGGAATCTAATTGTTGCTAAGACATCTCTTGAAAGACACCGTAAAGGCGTCACTCTCTGGGTTCAGGCTCCGCTTGATGGTCCTGGTGGACACTTATCAGAAAGGCTTAATCAGGTAAACTGCATTTAATAAAAGACACTCTGAGGGATGCATTTTGGATTTTGAGGACATATCAATTATTGGTAAAGATACGACTTTTTCTTTTTCAAAAGAGGAGAGAAAAGACTGAGATGGTAAATAGACGTAAAATGGTGTAGAGAGCCTTATATATATATATATATATATATATATATATATATATATATATATATATGCATACACACATATATATTTATGTATGTATGTATATATATATATATATAGAGAGAGAGAGACTTCATTCCAAATATTTCCCATATGTTGTATCTCCCCCCTCTTGTTTTCATACATAAAATAAATTTCACAGTGTATAAGGATTATTTGATACTGGAGATATTCATAATCGTACCCTATTTCCAAAAGAGGAGAGATATAAGATGAGAAACATTTGGAATCAAGTCTCCTCTCGCTATTATTTCAGATCATTTGAAACCATAGCAGACAGTTTATCAAGCCCAGAGGTTTTGGGAAAATATATATGCGATGAAAATTATGGAAATATTCCGACCAGATGGAGAGATGAAAAAGGAACACACTGATAGAGAGAAAGAGACGGAGAGTGAGAGAAAGAGAGAAAGAGAGAGAAAAGAGAGAGAGAGAACGAGATAGAAAGAGAGAGAAGTTTTAACAGAAAAGCGTTACGCAAACTTTTAAACGCTATTTTATTGTCTACGATCGCGGAAAACAGTGGGCATTTATGCACGTATAAGCGAACGAAAAGAATGAAAATATGGAAGCGGAGATATCAAATGGACACATTCATTATAGGCATTGAGAACATGTTTTGTTTTATAATGTGTACAAGTGTGTACTGTCTTCCCGAAACTTGTTTTATATGTAAGCCTATACTTTATCTACCTTCCAATTAAAGACTAATGTATTAAAGACTAATGTATTAAAGATTAATGAATACACTCACGAAACACCGAGCATGAGAATAAAAATCTAAACCCCAAATCATCGAAACAATCTTCTTTTCATCACGTATGTATACAAGCTGACAAGCACACTGTCTTGTCACATCCACAGACAAAATGACACTTACCGCGCCTATATACACCGTCTACAAGACAGTTTTAGAGATCCTATCAAATTTCCATGCAATCAACAGATAAATCTCTAGCGACGTTTTTGCGCAGAAATCTATTCAGAGTCACACAGTCCAAACCAGCCAGCAATAGAATAACAAACGGATAAGTGAAATGCCAAGACTACACAAATGACGTCATCGTGTGCTTTATTCGGACAGACACAAAGCAGCCACAAGCCAACTCTGAACAGTGTTAGATTACAAAACAAAATATCACCAGCTAATAACAGTTATTTGCTTAAATATACTCAACTACTGTATACTTTATATCAAAAATGCCTGCAAAAATATGCTTCGCGAATGTTTTATCAAGGTATTCATTTAAAATCATTGAATTCCATCATTAATTTAATTTTACATATATACATTATTATTATTTCCGATGACTTAAAACTCAACATTCACTTTAGGCGGCGTTGTATGTAAGCGATGTTTTTGCTGACTTTTATTTGTTTCCTCGCTTCCACTGTTCTCAAATGAATCTGTCCACTAATTGTTTGCGTAATACGATGGAAATTTATATACATCTACTCATATAAAGCTAGATAAGTTAAGCATATATATTTGTATGTATAGTATTTACCAGTATGCTAATAAATTGATTACTGTAAATTTTGAAACACAGGTGCTTGTTGTATAAGCTCTAATTATAGGCTATGTATAGTTTGATTTAGTCTGATACAAACTCCTCAGTAAAAATGTAAAAAATTAAAACATTTGTCAAGATTAAAAACCAGATATTTAATGATTCTCCAGAAAGTCTCACCACTATAAACACATCAGTTTTGTGGATTTAAGACGTTGAGATTCGACAGAATATATATATATATATATATATATATATATATATATATATATATATATATATATATATATATATATATATATATATATATATATATATACTAGCAAAAGTACCCGTCGTTGACTGAGTTCAAAAACAGCTTACAGAAAATGGACTCTGATTTATGAAAGTATGATAGGTTAGAAAAGGAAAAAGTATCAAAACCAAAGCAAAATATGATAAAAGTAAAAATAAGATAGATAAATCCCATAATTTATTATACCATACCTGTTCACACTGAAACACTTATCACAATATTCTGTGGATCTATATTAAAAAACCTTGTTAAACTTTGTGACATATTTCCATTCTTTGGACGTCAGGTGTGAAAGAACACCCCATATTTTTATTATACCATATTTCCTCAAACTTAAACATAATTATCAAAGTATACTTACGCAGATAGATATGAAAAGTCTTTATTAAAGTTTGTGCCTATTTCCATTCTATGGAGGCCAAGCGCGAACGCAGACCCCACAATTTTATTATACCATCTCTATTTAAATTAAAACATACTTATCAAAGTATTATTATGTACATCTATATCAAAAACACTTGTAAACGTTTTTTTTAATTTTTAAATTTTTTATTTCAATACATTGTGGACCAGGCGCGAACGCAACCCCCATAATTTTAATGAACCACCGTTCTGCTAGATCAAACATACTCATTCCTGTGTCTCGATACATCTTCTATCATTATATGTAATCAGTTTTTTAAAAATAGTCAACCATATAGCAGCCTATTCGTGACCAGACACATACGCAGACATTTATATATATATATATATATATATATATATATATATATATATATATATATATGAACAAGTGATTAATAAAACATGTTAAAAGACATCTTGAAAAAGAGTTAAAAACATGTTTAATTTTAAAAAGGAAGCACAAGATAAGTGGATAGTCCTTAATCCGCGGAGTTTCGAAGAAATACTCTCCTTCTCATCAGAGGGCAGGAATTAGCAAAATGCGGGATATATATATATATATATATATATATATATATATATATATATATATATATATATATAATGTATATATACACTGCGTATCAAATTATTAACGAATTTACATTGTTTTTAAATATTTAAGGAACGAGTGAATAAAAATCCTTTAAACTTTGAGATGGTGCTTACAATACTATTCGACTACTCCAGTAAAAAAATAAAATTATTTAAAGCAATATTAGCGGAACTATGACAGAAGATAGGAATATCTGTTAAGTCCAGTGTGTCAAGTTATTAACGAGGTTGCGAAAAAACACAATGTACCCATCACCTTTTTATTGAAATAATTTTCAAACATTAAACGAACTAGGAAACCTGCTTAGAATACAATAACTACATAGCAATTTCTACGTTGACATAATTAGTAGGGGATATGCGATCCTCTTTTATAAATGACTTGTAAAGGCGTTGGTCCACAGAATTAGTGATTTGTGATTTCGTTAACCGTTATTCCCCACGATACCTCTTGGAGAGCTTCCCACAACTCATCTTTGCTTTTAAATTGGCGTCAAGTTGCATAGAGGCCTCCCTTCATGATACTCCAAAGCTTCTCAATTGGGTTCAAATCTGGTGAATTTGCAGGCCACTCCATCTGCCGTAGCACAGAGAACCCCAGTTGTTGCAAATGCTCTTTGCTTTTGTTTGTGTGTCCTGCATAAAAATAATGGTTCTTCTGAACGTCGACCTTTGCTTCTTCAGCCATGGTTCAAAGTGTTCTTCTGAAAAGCTTTGTAAGCATTTGACGTCATGTTTACGTATTCTAGGACTCTCCATGGGCCAACTAAAGTACCACCGATAATCCCAGCCCAAATCATTATCCCAACACCACCTTGTTGGCGTCTTAAACACTGATGACGATGTCGTCCATCTAGGACCCATCCCTTGTTCCAGCCATCTGGGCCATCAAGAGTGACACGCACTTCATCCGTGAACAAAACTTTGGAAAAACCCGTTTTCACGTTGTTCTCTGCCCATTTAAATCGATTTTGTATGTGATGTTGATTTAATGGAGGCTTTGTCACAGGCTTAACAAACTTTGACACTTCTTTCAGAATGCGACATCGAGTACTTTTTGAAACATTCTTCAATCCGGCTTCTCGAATTGTCTGCCCAGGGTTCATATAACAAATTCACATTAAATTTTGAGTAGAGAACGGCGTGAACAATTCTAGATTTACCTTTATCAGCTCTCTTACGTACGTTTGTAGAGTCCTTGACGAAGTTCTTTACAGTTTGATGGTACCTTCCTATCATATTCGAGGGTAGTTTTACCTTTTGCTAGCTGTTCTGTAATAGTATTCTTTTAGATCTACTCAGACCACCTTTACAACCAATTTTATTGACGAAACAAACAATGTATATAAGTTTTCGCTTCGGTTTCGATTCAAACTGACGCACCCAAGACATATAGATATATTTTTATATTTTTGAAATAGCAATTTTATAATATATAAAAATCGATAGAACATTTACTCTATAATATAATATAAATATCTGCAACAATTAAGATATCATATTAAAGCGTACTTTACAACCGAGCTACGCCGGTGGTCCCTGCTAGATTAGGTAAATGCTTTTGCAATTGTAACAAAAGAGCTACTATAATATCAGATCGTCTCCATATACGCTGAACATCTACAGAATACCAACATCAATAGGTTACATATGAATGAAGCCCCTGTAAAATTTCCACAGATCCTGCTAGTATAAATAAATACGCTTACCTTGGATTTATTGGATATAAATAATAAATAATAATTATAAAGATCATGTCTCGTTGTCTGGAAGTATAGCAGAGGAGATTGCTGTCGGCGATTGACTGTCTTAATACAGAAGAGATTCCAGCATCCGTTCTGTTATATTGGCCTAATTGATCCGTGGTCAGAACTGGACGTATAGCAATTTAATGAAATCGTGACTCAAGTGGATCAATTTTCACGTAATCTTATTAAATCCTGATAGTGACGCCAGTTCGGTCATTATGTACCTGCTCTTTCAAAATGGCATCGGCTATGAGTTCAATGAACGAATATCGGTGATAAGAATCGTTATTCTTCAAGATGATATCATCTAAACTCGATAAGATTGTGCGCGATGTGGCATTAATTGACTCCGAAGAAGTTTTAATATTCGTTTATCTTTGTAAATTATCTTAAATAGCTTCACATGTTCTTTATATGCATACACCCACCTTTTCAATTCGCACCATGTGCAATTATTATTCTTTATTAACACTAGTCACTCACAAATAAATCAAATATGTTACGCTAGTTCTGCATAAAAAATGATCTGATATAGCTAAATGCCTTAGTACCTTATCACGGATGCAATTCTCTACATGTATATGAACCAGTTACATCATAAGGTAGAGTACTGCAGCCAGATATAGGTGAAATACGCCCACATAAAAAAATCGACCCCGCAGTCTAATGAAGAGTGGCCTAGTCGTCTCTACAGCCACTTTCATACAGACGTTTGTCGCATCTAACTACTACATCGTTATTTTTATCCCAGGTTGTCGGCGTAGGTCTAATTCCTTGTACACCTCAGTAAAGCATTCACGGCAAGAACTCGTCTAGCTACAAGTACAACAAACAACTTTCCATTCTCTTTATTTACCAAAAAACTAAACCAAACCTTCCATGAATAAAGTTTCTTTCCCAGGACATGAATAAAGATTCTTTCAAAGAATATCGTAGCTTTGGATCAAGATAACACGAATCTGTTTCCAAACCGCTGAATGTCAAAGACGACATTATTTTGCACCACCCTAATAGTTGTTGTAGCTGGTCGAGTGATTTTTGTGAAAGTTTGCCAAATGGGAACTATGGATTAGAGTTCTGTCGAGCACTTGCCAGGAAAATAACGATAGAGCAGAAACAGGTTCGCAACGTCTCTTCTGTCGAAAAGAAATTGCAGGGAAGAGAAAAGGGCAGCATTTACTAGATTTCGAAACCAGTTTGGAACTCTATAAAGGCTGGATAGGGCGCGCCGAGTAGCTCCCGCCTAAGTGTAGCAAGAGTACCCCATTTTAGGGCGTACTTGACTCATATATATAGAGAGGGTTGCATCTGCAGTGAGATACCTACTGGAGCGATAGAGTGATTCAACCATTTTTGCAGCGATCTTAGCAACAGAATTGAAGTATCGATGTCATGATGTGACTTTTTCTGCAATCACGGATCGATATATAATACTAATATTCTATGCCGCTGCCTCTTTAAAGTAAGTTGATATTATTGCGTATTAGAGTAAACTTCCGTCAAAAATAATAAAAATATGCTTCACCAGTGTTCGTATTGATATTCATATCAAATCGTAGAAATATGCCAATTTGATTTTGTATGTAAATTATCATTTGAGTTTCTGAAAACTTCAAGGAAAAATACCCCTTCCCCCAATGAATTTTGAATTAGAATAGACGATTTCTTTCTGGATTCATTTTAAGCGGCTGCAGTTGTCTCACATTATACTAATTCTTTCGTACCTGTCTCACTGCTTGAAAAGATCTCGGCACACGATAGAAAAAGTAATGTTTTTGATTTGTTAATATTGTGTGACAATGCGAATTTATATTTATTTGGATACAAATAAATACACATTCGTCATATTTATATACTGGAGCATATTGCTCTGTAATTACATTGGACTTCTTAAATAAGGACTGGCATATATTATAAGAAAATATATTTCCATAGAAATATATATATATATATATATATATATATATATATATATATATATATATATATAAGTGAAAGTTTCTGTCTGTGTATCTGTGTGTCTGTGTGTGTACATTTCCCTACGCAATAACTCTGTTAATTTTAAGTCTACAGACTCGAAATTTGATATACTGGGTACTTAGATTTGGGAAAATCGATGTGATCGGTTTTCAGCCAGACATTTGGCAATTAAAGGGTCAAAGTTCAATGATTTGAACTTTGATAACTCTACCCAACTCCTCCGACAATTTTCGGTTTAAACACTTGAAATTTTAGATGTAGATTACTTGGACATGGATCTAACTTAATAACATGATTTGAGACCAAAGCAATAAATTTTAAGGGGTCATAATTAGGGTAAAAATTAAAAAAAATTGACCGCTTTTTTTTTTGTTGCTCAACATACACCTCCAAATACCCGGGCAAAGCCGGGCACCCATGCTAGTATATCTATAAAAGTGAAAGTGTCTGTCTGTGTGTGTTTGTGTGTATACATTTCCCTACGCAATAACTCTGTCAATTTGTAGTCTACAGACTCGAAATTTGATATGCAGGGCACTGAGATTTGGGAAAATCGATGTGATCGGTTTTTGGCCAGAAATTTGGCGATTAGGGGATCAAAGTTCAACGATTTGATCTTTGAAAACTCTACCAAACCCCTCTGACAATTTTGACCGTTTTTTTTTTTTTTTGTTTTTTTTTGCTCAGCATACACCTCCAAGCACCCGGGCAACGCAACAAAATTCTAGTCTATCTATCTATATATCTATAAAAGTGAATGTGTGTGTGTGTGTGTCTGTCTGTCTGTCTGGCTGTGTGTCTGTGTACATTTTCCTTCGCAATAACTGTTAATTTTCAGTCTACAGACTCGAAATTTGATATACAGGGTACTTAGATTTGGGAAAATCTATGTAATCGGTTTTAGGCCAGAAATTTGGCTGTTAAGGAGTCAATATTCAACGATTTGACCTTTGAGAACTCTACCAAACTCCTCCGACAATTTGGGGTCTAAAAACTTGAAATTTTAGATATAGGTTACTTGGACATGGATCTAACAATAATATGATTTGTGCCCAAAACAATAATTTTTAAGGGGTCAAAGTTTAAAAAATTGACCATTTTTTTTTGCTCAGCATACACCTCCAAACACCCGGGCAACGCCAGGCTGAAATGCTAGTATATATATATATATATATATATATATATATATATATATATATATATATATATAATAAAACAGTAAAATAAGGTAGAAGCTCACACGATCTATGAAACCGGAAGTTCAAGACTACGAGTTCCGCTCTCATTTGAGCTCATCAGTTGAACTCGGGATTCGAAACCTGAATCTCTTGCATACGAGACGAGTACCCTGCCACCTGAGCAAAAACACCACATACAAGAAAGGCGATTAGTCTGTTTGCTTTCATGGCTTGTGTTAGCTGCGACGTTGTTTTACCGTCGAAAATAATCATATAATAACTGAATATATATATATGTATACACACACATACACACACACACACACATATATATATATATATATATATATATATATATATATATATATATATATAATTTTTTTTTCAGTTTTCTGATGCGTGTTTTGATGCGACAATGATCCATAGGTCCCATCAATTTGACGAAACTATATCAGACACGTATGAAAAATTATAAGCATACGCGTATACGTATATTTGAAAATAAAATATAAAAATGTACAAATGAAAACACAAATCATGTTTGGGAACTGATTTTTCTTTTGGTATTAAATGTAACTCACACACACACTTATTATTATTATTATTATTATTATTATTATTATTATTATTATTATTATTATTATTATAATGATACTAATAATAATAATACTACTAATAATAATACTAATCATAATAATAATAATAATAATAATAATAATAATAATAATAATAATAATAATAATAATATAAATTGAAATAGATCCAGACAGAATATTATACACGACCCACAGTTTCCATACTTAAAGCTTCTTAGGAACCCAAGCATAAAATCATCAGCAGCTTGTTAGAAGTTATGCAAAGTTACAAGGCAAGGCGCGGGTTTCGAACCCAGATCGCCGGTAGGCGGATTTTAAGACAAAATATAAAGAACATACGATTTTAGAAAGAAACGAATAAACCGAAATCATTCCTGGTAGGTTAAAAGAACATGACCAGCAAAAATGGTATTGCTGGAATCATTTTGAAGCAATTAAAGTCAGTTGTTGATTCAAGAAATGATATGTAATGACGTAAGATCAAAAGTCATTTAACCTGTGTGCAATGATGAGTGCCAAGCGCAGAAAAGGATTTATACAAGTGAAGCGGTTAAGTCTGTCAACCATATATATTGGTTTTTGAACTGTACAATATAAAAAAATATGTTATAATCCAACGAGAAAAAAAACTGTCCCGCTTATTTATTTTTGATCAGATTATGAGGAAAAACTGCTAAAAAGAGAAAAGAAACTGAGTTGATTCCCTAAGATTTGATGGTTAGGATTACCCGGACGTCCAGTCTAGACTGGATCGATTGTGTAATACTTAGAAAGTTACAAACATTTACATTTTTTTATTATAGCGTTGAGGATTTTTCTACATAAAAATAGAAAGTATACATGAAACACCAACTTAAATAGATTCCTCCTTACTTCAGTTGACTAGACTAATACGATCAGTTTAGCACTTCAGAAAATATTACCAGAATAGCTTTTATAGCGCGTGGCAGAAAGAATTCTTGTCTTCATTGATATAACCATTTTCATAAGCGTGAAGTATTCATACATGATCATTTCATAAAAAAATCTCTATTCTGTTATATAAATAATTCTCTCTCCCTCTTTCTCTTTCTCTCTCTCTCTCTCTCTCTCTCTCTCTATATATATATATATATATATATAATATAAAGCTGAACGTCTGTGTGTGTGTGTCTGGTCACAAATAGGCTCCTATAAGGGATGACTATTATAGAAAACTGATCTTAGAAGATGTATCGAGACACAGGAATGGGTATGTTTGATCTGGCATAATGATGATTCATTAAAATTGTGGGGTCTGCGTACGCACCTGGTCTACAAAGTATGGAAATACTGTACATAATAATACTTTGATAAGCATGTTTTAACTTAAATAGGGATGGTATAATAAAATTGTGGGGTCTGAGTTCGCGCCTGGCCTCCATAGAATGGAAATAGGCACAAACTTTTATAAAGACAGTTCATATCTATCTGCGTAAGTGAACTTTGATAATTATGTTTAAGTTTGAAGAAATATGGTATAATAAAATTATGGGGTGTTCGTTCGCAACTGACGTCCAAAGAATGGAAATATGTCACAAAGTTTAACAAGTTTTTTTTAATATAGATCCACAGAATATTGTGATAAGTGTTTAAGTGTGAACAGGTATGGTATAATAAATTATGGGGTTTATCTATCTTATTTTTACTTTCATCATATTTTGCTTTGGCTTTGAAAAAATCTCTGAATTCGAAGCTATCTCTTTACAACCCTTCCTTTTCATAACCTATCATACTTTCATAAATCAGAGTCCATTTGCTGTAGGCTGGTACTTTTGCTAGTATATATATATATACTTAGTAATATTTTGGAAAAATGGATTCCAGCTGAATGATGTATTACAATAGAAAAATGTTAAAAATAAAAACGTATTATTTATATATTTATTTTCAGAAAGTTTAGATGAGATTTCATCAGAACCGTCGGTTTCAAACCTGATAACAGGGAACCGTTTATTCTCTTCTGTCAATACCCATTCGTTTATAACCAGTAGTGAGATCTCTCTCTCTCTCTTTCTGTCTGTATATACACACACACACACACACACACACACACACACACACACACACACACACACACACACACACACACACACACATATATATATATATATCATATATATATTAAGATTATGATATGATGAAAGTATTTGTTAAAATCAAATTAAATAAAGAAAACACTTTTTAAATTAGTAATTACCAAACACACTGGCATATTTTTTGATATGGCCGGTCTATAAAAATATTCATTATGCTAAACTAATCAGTATATCTGCTAATTTACTAATGTTTTTAGTTTTTCTTTTTCTAACTTATACTTAGTACTAAATAAGTGATGATAAAATAATTACCCGTGGAAAATTCACGTTAACAAAAATTTTAATATTTAGTCCTGCTCTATATTTTTATACATAATCCAATATGCATGCAGTCAGACCAATTTAATCTCTCAAATCTATTAATGACACACATTTGTAGCATAGTTAATTTTTATTCCATTAATATTTCTTATTTCAATTTTAAAATGGTAATAAGATAATCTACATTTTCAAACAAAAATTGGTCACTCCCTTTACATACACTGAAAAAAATCATTTTGATAAAATAATCCAAATAATTTGTTTTATATTTACTTAATGTCGGCAATTGACAATCGCGTTTACTAAAAAAAAAGTGAAATAAGTGAAACACTTTTTGTTCCCCAGAAAAAAGGAGGGTGGACCTGTAAATTCACCCTTGTCCGTTTGTCCGTTTGTCCATTCGCACTTTTCTCAATAACTACGCCCAAGAATTAAACATTTTTTTCGCAAACATTAAACATAATATGAGTAATAAAGTAACAAAACTAATTTTCCGGGAAAACTCCGTTTGCCCCCCTCCCCCTAGGAGTGCCTTTCGGGTTAAAATGGCTAAAATTGACACTTTTGTGCTTATTAAAAAAAATTGATGTCTTGGATTTTTATAAAACTTTCTGAAAAGTTGAAACTAACTGATTTCAATATAATTTTGTTTGTCTATACTTCCCGATAACTCTTGGGTCTGCCCTAGGGGCTCTTTTTAGGCTAATAAAAACACTCCATTTTTGGGACTATTTTACCATATTTGTCCAAAAATTTCTGTGTATGTCTAATTAGCAGTTTTGCATGGTGCTAAACTTAAATTTAAATATGTTAAGGCTTGAGGGACTTTGGGGGCTAAATGGGTGTGGGGCAAATGATGGACTTAGTAATTTCTTTTTTTGTATGGTACAGGACTTAAATTTACATATGTTAAGGACTAAAACTGCAGCGTTTGTTCATTTTCCCCAGGATTTGACGTCCCCTGGAGACTTTTAGTGCTAAATGGGGGTCATTTTTATATGCCTCGTTCACTGTGCACTCACGGGGGACCATGCATGCTTAACTTGTTATCTATTTTATCTAAACGCAATTAAACTCTATTAAACAGTCTTCTATTATTCATTTATATCTTGTATTGCGTGATCATTTTATGTCTATAATTTGATCGTTTTGTTTTCAACCAAATAATCGTTAGTTCAGTACAGCGCTTCGACTTCGGTTTGGTATTCTTGAATATCAGCCATTCCGTTAATCTGTTATTTGATAATCTTTCGCTTCAAACAAAACCTTCTTTTATTGCATTCTCTTTAAAAGGGTATTATACAGGTATTCATTAACAATTTTATGATATACTATTTATACTGAGGTGGCCGCTTTCTCCACTTAACATACAAGGGTTGTTCCAAAAATAAAATCAATTTTCTAAGTAAAAAAATTGATTAGCCACGAAGATGGGAGTGTTATCGTTAAAATGGGCAACCTTTTGTGCTCCAGAATTTATTTTTCTACAGAAAACGAGGGATTTCTGCCTCTGATTCACGTCCATGACGAGAATCGCTTTCTTAGAGTTTTACAGCGTCAATATCTGCAACAGAAAGATGAAACTTTCAAATCATGAATGCACAAGGTCAAATGAGAATAAAATCTGAATTTCCCTCGAATCAATTGGAGAAGGATAAAAAAATATGAGGCATTACCTTTGGAATACCCTCGTAATAATGTAATTCTATACAAAGACCCAGTGCACTTACCAAAATGCCCGACTTCGGTTTGTTATTATTGTTTACCAGCTTACTCTTTATTTCCATAACATCGCCTCAGCAAGATCAGAGTATCCTCTCATTTTAGACAATAGAGTAATACACGTCAAAGAGATATAATAGGCGCGAAAAGGCAGCGAGTCTGGACTTGAAATTTGACACGATCGGATGCAAACAATATCACTGAAAAATCAATATTAAACGAAATAAGAAGCGAATACCTTAATCTGCAGCTTTCAATATTTCTTATCCCCGCTGCTCGCGAACATGTAGGGGCGACGCCAACTGCTGAACAAAATAATATTTCTTCAAATTCGTGTCCTTGTGTTTTGTGTTGTTCTGTCGATTTCTATCCCAGAGTTGGAATTAACTGAGGATGTCAGAATATCGCAGAAACGATCTTAGGTGGAGTGTCCTGAATCAAGGAAAATCCTTGTGACTGAGCATTGAAGATACGAGGTATGATTTGATTGTGTTTTATGACTTGTTGGTATATATTCAATAACATACATTTATTTGATAGTAATATTCAGAGTTTCGACCTTCCATTAAAGGAAAAAAATTATTAAACACGCTAAGTAGTTAATCGAATGTATACATTGTTTTAATATTCTTGAAAAAGTTTTAACGCTATAACTAGTGTAGCACCCCGGGACACGATGATCCTAGTATACGTTTTTTTTTCAGGTTACGATGTAGAATATGAGGTTTTCCGGTCCCTGGTTACGGTATTTGTCTCGCCTTATGGTACTATTTAAATGTTATTTGATTATATACATGTGTATTATATACTGTGTTGTATTTTGTTACTAATTTTTATTTATTTCTCATTCGCTTGTTGTTGGTTGGGTGTGCCTGCTTATCAGTATTGATAAAAATAGTGTAACAGAGAGCATATGAGCGCATGGGAAAATATTAGCAGTAGCTGTAAGATAGCTGGCTTACCGAAAAAAAGGACATATGCAAATTAAGAAGTATACACGAGTTGTTGCGAGAAGAAAAAAAAAGAAAAGAATACCACGTGGTCAGGAGAAGAGAAAGTGCAGTTTTATGTTTTTTTTCTACTTACAAAGCATATCGCCACTTGGACGTAAGGGGCTACTATCTGGGGCCATGTCTAGGAAAGATTAATAAGATATTTGTTTATATTACATTTAAACTTCTACATATCAGTACAGCCAGGGAAGCAGGCAACAGGAAGGGAATTCCAAAGTCTAGCTGTTCGAGGGAAGAAACTATTAGAATAGAAAGCTTTCTGGCATTTAGGGACAACAACAGTGAAGGGGTGAGATCTTATTGCTAAGCCGGTTTGTCGGGGATATGTATGTCGAGGGGGTACAAGTGAAACGAGTTCATCAGAACACATTCCATTATAATATTTGTAAAACAGGCACAGTGATGCAACATTGCGGCGATGAGACAGGGGCTGGGGCTTAGTTGATACAGTGGGACCGATTAGATTGACAACTCTTTTTTGGACGTTATCTAAGAGGGAGAGGCTTGTGGTAGATGCACCAGCTAAGATGTGGCAACAGTACTCTACGCATGGGCGAATGGTGGCCTTGTAAAGGTGTAGGATACTCTCAGGCGTAAGTAGTTTTCTAGCTCGATAGAGAGAATCCATCTTTTTTGCAGAAGCCTCTGCAATGTCCTCTATGTATTTGTTCCAGTTCATATTGGCCGCAAATTTTAGGTGTATTATATTTCTGTAGACGAAGACGTATGTATCTTTTGTAGACTATGCCATAATATGTTTGTTTCGTAGAGGGTGGAGTAATATATGTTTTTTAGACGCTGACGTGTTTTGTTAATTATTGCACAACGTTTTGTTTTTTTTTACAGATGACGTAAAATATCTTTTGTACATGGAGGCGTAATATATATTTCATAGACAATCACGTAATATATAAGTAGAGTTAATCCAATAAAAACTGTTCGTAAAAGTTGCTGTCATTCATATTTAAAATATTGTTGACAATAGATCATTGTCGCTTTGGATACTTATTTATTACCATTATCGAGAAAGATAACTTACCTTTAGTTTGATTTAGAATAGACTTCTATGAAGATGTTTATTTCTTAGAAAGAGGTTCATTGATTGAAGCAACAAAAAAGAGAATTAATATATGAGCCCTTACGGTTATTTCTATCGACTTTGTTTCATATAAATTCGCTTATTATTTAACATATAAACGTGTCTCGTCAGATTTTGAAAATCAGAACTGAAAAAAAAAAATCTGTCTTATATTTCGATAGTTGATTCTGAATATTTTTGTTTTTCTTTTACTCTATTATTTACTTCTTTTATAGGAAATCAGAGATCAGGTGTATGTTTGACCCTCTTTTAAATATGAAAATAAGTTATTTCACTGCATTTTTCTTCTAATAACAATTTAGTCGTTTAGGAATTTTGCCATATTTAGCCATATATATATATATATATATATATATATATATATATATATATATATATATATATATATATATATATATATATGGGGTGTTCACAAAGTCTGGCTACATAATGTAGTCAAACTTTGTGGACACCCTTATATATATATATATATATATATATATATATATATATATTAATTTTTACTCATCACCACCTTCAGCGCAAAAAATTATATTTTAAGAAAATATATATATTAGTCTATTTACTTCTTTCTTATTTGCGTATTCCAACAAGAGGTTGAATAATCTTTTAGCAAAAATGGTAATGTAACGTTACCTAACATGTAGCCTCAGTCGCAAAGTAAACAAAGAATAGTAAAGACCTTCAACTCGCTCTTTTCTCGTTGTAACAACGAAATTTTATAAGTCTCCCGCCACATGTGACTTCTCATTACAGCTGTGACGTCACCCATGTCTTTAACGTGCTCTCAAACGCCATCCTCATATCTAACGTGATCGTCTCCTCTAACGTTCTTCGTTTCCTCTTTAGAGTCTTTTTCTTTACTGATGACGTCATTTTGAATGCATTTGCATGCGCACGTCCGCGCTCTGTCAAAGTAATTGGTATGTAACCTTCATAAAAAATCACAACGTGTTTTTAAATTACTTTATGAAGTTGTACATGGGCTTGGGAAATTATTCTCATAGTAAGTCTACAAAAACTGGCATCATGTCAAACTAATATTGCCGTTAACAACGTTCAGAACAATATAATCTCCATTTACAAACACAAGAAATGAATATCACCCTATTTATCACAAAATTAAAATTCCAAATGGTGACTATAATCACGTTACACAAGTGATGCAGTTCATTTTTTCGGGCATAATTGCGACAATAACAGATGTCGCATAGCACAAAAACAGAAGCAACATCACCTAAGACCTAACTCTTCCTTGCAATGATAGGGGTAGTGGCAAATTAGTAATGTCAGAGTAACAGTGTTCCGGTGAATTTCCAAGAGGAGCCGAGATCAAGATGCATTGTCCTCTGGTTGTGTTTGCGTCTGAACGTGGCAAGCAAAAACGTACAAACCAAACGGATTGAAAGCGATAACGTTGCTTTTGTAACATTGATTTGTGTGTCTGTGCCAACCTTTCCTTGATTTCTCATGCAGCCGCTTAACAGTGCTACTCTGGATGACAGGGATAAATATCTGAGATCCTCTAGGTTAAGAAATAGCTGTGACAAATGACGAGGTCCCCATGATAACAAGATTATCCTCCTTATCAAACAAACGCACACATATATAAACACGATTTTTATTTACTTTTCGTATTCTATCTTTTTTATTATCTTTTTTCTTTTTTTTCTTTTCCTAGGAGAATATAAAGTAAAGCATAGGTTTACTTTCGATAGCCTCGTAATTCTCGCTTCTCTTATTTTTTCTTTTAGTTCTCACATTCCATAAACGATGTTTCTAAAAAGGGGCATTAAGATTGTTTTCAATGTATCGAAGACTTATCGTAATTTAGTTTTTGACCTGAAAGTTTTTTTTAGCCCTTTTACATCAGATGACTTCATACATTGTCTGGAGCAATTTCAATAGAAAAAAATTCCCAAATAATGACACGTACTTCTTTTTTTCGTCATATAAGAAATTCTTCAACTCAAAAATGTTAATTGGTCAACTTAATTTATAACAGAGCGCGCATGGGAACGTGTGAGAAAATCAGCAGCCGTCGAAGGTTAGCTGGTTAAAGAAAACATTAGCAGCAGCAGCAGCAGCCGTTATAGCACGTATGTAAATTTAAAAGTGTGCGCGAACTTGCGTCAAAAAGAAAAGGAGAGCTAAATACACCACGTGTTCAGGAGAGAAGCAAGTTGCGAGGTGGGCAAGATGGATGTGTGAAACTGAAAGCGAGAAAGCGCTGGCTAGTTATAAGTTATAATAACTAGTTTAGTTAGAGGTTTCAAAGAAGTGTGTACTAAAATAAAACTATTTCGGCAGTAGGCGTAAAAATCTATCAAACGAGCAAGGAGAGATATAATTGTTATGACTGATAGGATGGTGGGAGGGAATCGAGAGTTGATATAACAGAATAACAGAAAGGCTGCGAAAAAAAGAAAACCCCACAAAGAAAAATATATATGTATAAATGTATTCTTTTTTACAAAGGAGCCATCACTTATCCATACCAAGAGGCCACTCGAGGATAAGGGTTAATGAGTAAACGGTAGCCAATGGAAAATATCGGTATAACTGTTATTAGTGGAAATTTGGTAAATTAGATTAGTTAAAAGAACAGGAAAGCAAGAAAACGGAACAGAGTTATACAGGCACGAAGTTCTAAGACGACTCTTTGTTCATGGAATCTACATTTGGGTTTAGGCACAGATAAAGAGTGGGAGAAATTATTGATAGTGGTTTCAGTTAGACGAGTGTTTTTCGTGAAAGTTGGGACAGGGGGGATCAAAAATTTAAGCTTAGAAAAGTACTTGCCATGAAAATTAGGATAAGGAAGAGACAGGTTCGTAACGTCTCTTCTGTGGGAAAGAGGTTGCAGGGAAAAGAAAAGGGCATCCTCTACGAGGCTAGAAAGTCTATTCTGAACCCTGTCAAGACAGGGTAAGTTTTTATTGCAGTTCCTACCTAAATGTGGCAACAGTACTCCATCCTTGGAAGTTTTTGATTAGTTTGGTAACATCACGCACATATATTTATATGTCGCATAGCATGTTTTTAGACACAGGAGGAAATACGGAAGGTTGGCGGCCCTGATCGCATAGGGTGGAACTAGCTGCAAATTTTTTAGCAAAGAGTTAGGTTTTGTATGATGCTGATAAGATTACCTCAGGTCCATTGATGATGGTTGGGATAGAGCACACATATCTATTTAGGACACTGTTTGTAATTTACCAAAACTGATGAGAACCAAGCTGCTACACAGCTACTTTGGATTTGACCGACTGAGCATACAACTCTATCGCGTTTTTTTAATTCTTTTTTACTAGCAGTCCTAAAGGTGACTTTATTCTCACTATTCAATAAGCCTTAACATTAAAATATAGATATATAGATTTGGCATTCAACTTGTTAATAATAGAAAAAACTCAAAGCTAAACATGAAATAAATAAATAGAGATAGATAGACAAACAAATAAATAAATAAAATAAAAAAATAAAAAACCCAACTAAAAAGCATAATCTCTATCAACTGACCAGTTGATCTAATTTAGCTACATCTTACCAATAGCTGAAATACCCCTAAATGACCTGAAATTTGATCCGCATCATCGGTAGCTATAACAACCGTGCTATCTTTTCCATTCTCCCCTACTGTCTTCACCGCCCACCTCTGTATTACTACATTACCTCCCCCTCCTTATTAATTCCTTCTCTTAACAGAAACCGAATCTTCAGAATTAACATGTTCTCATAGAACTCCAACTGTGTCCATCGCCATTCATGGCGAATTCACCCTCTTCAAAATTTGAAAAGGTGTTAAACCTTTTCAGTTTTTGTACCTTAATTTTTCTTGCCTGATGATATCTAAAATGATTGAAACGGTCCGCACATCGTAGCAAGATATGACTGTATTTACATAAAATATTAAAAACATCTATAACTTGCTCTCTTACGATTGAGCACTATCATGACCCTTGCTGGAATTCAATTATTTTCAATTTTTGGATACCTTTCCCCCGGAAAACTATATATATATATATATATAATTTTGTGTAACAGAGTGGATTATACATAAGATAATTTGTAATTTAAATATTCCAATAAAAATTTACAAACTTTCAGCCTAATCTAATTTCTTTCACAAATCCACCCAGACATATGTGTTCTAATTTAAATATTCGTAATATCTACACGTATAAATCCCCGAAACAATATACTATATTAAAAAGAAGTTAACGTTACTGAAATATATACTGAAAATTAAAATAATGTAAACAGTTTAAGATGCTGTTGTTTTAAGCAGAATGCATTTCATTGCAAATTTTTATAAACCAAGATTATGATGAAAAGAAAGAGTTGTAATGCAATACGCGTTAAACGCCATTTTTAATATTACCAAACTATCACTACAAAAGTATTGCAGCATGTCATCCATTACATAATAGCGAAATAATTGCTGTTGTTTCAATTGAAAACGCTTATATTCGAAGTCGAAATGTTACATATTTGTTCTTATATTTTTTTAAGATTTTAATTTAAACAAATTGGATTTATCGCATTTTTCATCTGATCTCTTCAATTATTATATAATAAATCCATATTAAGAACCGACCTTATGTCAAAATGTGGTATTTTGGGGAGGCAAGTGTCATCTCAAAATAATAACGTAAATATTTGAAAACCCATCCTTAAAGTGGGGAGGTCGGGGCATTATTAACAATTCTGTAATACTAGCTAACAATTTAATGAACACAAGTATTGATGTAAATGAAGTTAACTTAAAAATCGCATCCCTCAATGAAGGTAAATTTGAGTATCTTACCCACTCACCCCCAAATGCTACCAAATGCAAGATAAGTTACTCTTCTACTATGTAATTTTATATAATGCACTGAACACATTTACTGGTAAAATTAATTGAACCTTGAAATCCTAAAGAAAGCGTGCAGTTTTACTATCTTATCCCACTACAAAAGTCAAAATATACTGTTTGTTAGCTAGTACGGTTCAGCAGCTTTAAAAAGATGTACGAAGAAGGCAGTATAAAAATGATACATAGCGGGTGGTTATTTTTGGTATATAGAATTCATATAACACGAGGACTGACAGCACAGCCGATAAGCCGTAAAAAGAAAATATCTTTTAAATTTTTTGTATTATTTGGACTATCATTCTCTTCCGTTATTTTTCACAACGTTTCCCAATGTCCCAATCCCATTCTTCTTTTTGGGGTACGTGTATAAGGTTTACTGTAGATATAATTTCATTTTTATCTAAGAAAATCTTACAAATGTTTTCTTTTTATGCGTCTCATCCAAGATTTTGATGAACTACACGGAGATTTTCATCCATATTTTCATTGTCGTCCAAAGAGAAGTGCCATAAAACTAATTATTTCAGAAAAACCCGATGACGGACACCGCCAATGTAGAGGTGGTACCAACGAAATTTAAAAAACTTTTAATAATCAAGTCAAATCCCTTGGATGGGGGCATGTAGACATTTCGCGAATAGATGCGAAAAGTTTACAGAGGGAATAGGCAAGTTATCTCTCGATAAATGACCAACGAATAAAATAAATTAAATTCTGCGAATCAATGTTGAATCTGTAAATGAGATTTATAACCCATTCTGGGTCTCTTTCCAGTCTTATGTTTTTAATGAACAACTTCTAATAAAAAAGAATTTCTACTTGTTTCAGTTTTTATTGTCAGAAGAAAAATTAAAAGAATCGGTTTGGAATCGGAAATTAGGCCATAATTTTTCCGATTCCGATACCGATTCCGATCTCCCAAAAAGTTCCGATTTTTCCAATTCCCGATTCCGACTCCGATTTATCGTTCCAACACTTGCCAAAAACGATTCTCTTCATAGTTTTTATTTCTTATTTCTCCATGGCTCGTATTCATATTGAAATGATATATATTTATTGACAAGTAAAACTAAAATCAATATATCATCTCCATAATGTATTTTTACGTTTGAGAAGTTATGTGTACATATTTCATGTGTTTTGCGGTAATTTCCCCTAAAAAAACGTATATTCAGAAATTTCAAAAGAAGGAGAATTGGAATCGGTTATTGCATCGAAATTGGGAATTTAGAACAGAATCGATAATTATATTGGGATCGAGAAAAATATTTAATAGTTCCATCACTAGTATATATATATATATATATATATATATATATATATATATATATATATATATAGTGCGTCTGTGCGTGCATATAGGCAGCATATTTTCGCACTATCTTAAAGTAGTCAGTAGTAATTGACTCAAAAATATCTTTAGCCGACGAACCATAACTCTCCCTTTAACTTTTTAAAATATTATAAATCATAAATACTGTAAATTTTAAGGAGCCAAACGTCCCAAATTTAACATCTCATCACTTCAACGTACTAAAAACTGTAAAAAGCTACCCAGCTGAAACAAGTAAATCAGACTAATACACCGCCTGATAGCGATTGACCGGGTCAGTCAAAACATCACGAGTGTATTTGAGAAGTTTTATCACCGTACAAACAGAAGGGTTCAGCGTATAAAATCAATAATAGATTCATTGATAAATCAGGGGCGAATTCAAGATGAATATTTCTGTTTAAAGCAAAATTGATCCAATGTACTTCACTTTTACATTTTAAACGTTAATTCAAGTCATTATATAAAAGCGAAATTGTACGTGTGTACAAGTCATTATAAAAAGCGAGATTGTACGTGTGTGAGAGGACACTTCTTAACCTGTATTCTCAACGAATTTTGATATACATACTTGAAACATAATATATATAGTATTGAGATATATGGAAAACTTTTAATTTAGCTTTTATCCAGAAAAAAGTGCTGCTACAGGGATCAAAATTGAAAAATTGGACTTTTATCTGTTTTCATGTTGGAGGTTATGTTGGTGATGTTCTTTACGAATGACAAAACGAAATAGTGCAATGAGTTCAGGTTGGGAGAGGAGGCGGGCCAGTAAGAGAAGCGTACAAAGTCGTAGAATTCCTTCTGAAGTCAAGCCGGGATCTCTTTGAAATTGTGGGCTGGCGTTGAGTTCTGCTGCCACACCTAGGATTTGCCAGCGGTCACTTGATTGCACCAGTGGATCACCACACTCTTTAACACATCAAATCATTCTTTGGTGTTGACTTAAAAGCCGACTTCATAAATGTGAGGTGGCATAATGTGGTTCTCACTTGAAACCACACAAAAGACCATAACTGTGGCCGGAAATTTTATTCTCATCTCCCTGACCACGTCCTTGTTATTCGTAGCAATCATCTTGAGAGTGCTGGCAATGGTCTTATTGTCATAACATTAATCGGCAGAGAGTATCAGTTGTACAGCGGTCTATCTCCGATCTCGGTCGTTGAATTTTGTGTCCCTTTTAAGACATGATTAAAGACTCCGATCGTCCTTTGAATTTGCACACAACTGGCAAAGTAGTAGATTGTCTACAGCAAATAAAGAAAGATTTTCATCAAATGAAAACGGAATCATGTCATCTTTTCTAGGGCGACAATTTTATCATTTCACCTTATATATATATATATATATATATATATATATATATAAACTGCGTCAATCGTTTTATTGCAGGTTAGTAAAATATCAATATTTCACTAAATATACGTCACAACAAAATGAAAATTGTATCATTAAATAATTGTTTCAAGGTTAGTTATTTCCCAAAATTTCATTCAAATCCATTCCACATTCACGAAGTTATGACATTTTATTTATTATTAAGTAATTTAAACTGTCCATTGCTTTATTGCAGGCCTTTTAAAATGCCCAAAAGAGGGGCGATTAACGATTATCGAAAAAGAAAGGGTTGTTGTTGGACTCGCAGAAAGATTGTTCGTCAAAGATTTAGCTATGGAGCTGGAAAGGGATAAAAGAACTTTAGCTTCATTCGTAAACAACCCCAACACTAAATCCAGAAAGGATAAGCACCAGGAGAAACCTTTCACATCATGATATACGGAAAATTTGTAGGGAAGTCAACCGAAACACAAACAGCACCACTGTTTCCATTTTTGCAATAGCTGGAATCGCTCCAAGATCCAGGCAGGCCCGATGTAATGTGTTGAATGAGATGGCAAGGAACATCAAAACTATTTCAAGGCCTCCATTGAGCAAACAACACAGGGAAAAACGAATGGCCTGAGCAAAAAATTACATGAAAACGGATTTCAAACGTGTCCTATTTACAGATGAGACACGTGCTACTCGTGACGGTTCGGAGGGGCCAAAGTTTGGAACTCTAACGGCAACAAGGAGGTGGAGGCATTATGTTTTGGGAGGGAATCATTGGGGATACATTGGTTGGATGATTCTGAGTTCCAGAGGTTGAAAAACTTACCAGCAATGCGTACACGGCTTTTTTAGATAAACATTTGCACCATGGCTAGATGACCTACCGTTGTCACGTCGCTTTCAGGTGATTTTTATGCATGACAATGCACTATCCCATTCTGCTTGGGCGATTGCAGCCTTCCTTCCATCTATGGGCTTCGTTGGAGAAACCCTCATGAGCTGGCCACCATGTTCTCCGTATCTTTACCCCATTGAACATTTCTGGTCAATATTGAAAAGAAGTGTTTATGAGGGAAGAGAGCAATTTACTTCATAGGGTGCCCCGTGGAAGAACGTAGTTGATGTCGCCAGAAACATAACTCCTTTTCAGATCAAACAATTGACTTAGGTCAACAAACGGTCGTTTAAAGTTATTTAAAAATTGGTGGATATGGCGATAAATAATTCATTTATTTGTGGCTTAGCACCTAGGATGTGTTTTTGTTTATTATTCTTTAACAGAAAAATATGATAAAAAGTAAAGTTTTCATGATTAGACATCGTATTTTTGCCCTAATACCACATTTTCAGAGACCTGCAATAAAGCGATGGACAGTAAAAATTTCTTGATAAAGAATAAAATTTCATAACTTAATGAATATCGCATGAATTTGAATAAAATTTTGGGAAATAACTAATCTTAAAGCAGTCATTTGATTTTACAATTTTTATATTTTATGACATATTTAATGAAATATATATATTTTACTAATCTTCAGTAAAGCGATTGACGCAGGTTATATATATATATATATATATATATATATATATAATTTTTGTGAATTATTCCATGGATTTCTGCCTTTGGATTATTATGGACCATCTTCTTCCAATTACGGGATTTCTTTGGATTTTACTTGTACAAATGGAAATTCTTTTAACTTTCTTGAAGTTTTACATTTGGATTTTACCGTCACTGGATTTTTTATCTTCCACCAGACTATCCATTCGTGTGTAATCACCTTTTTCTTTACCATATTCCCTCTGCTTAACTTTTTTTGTTTTCAAGTAAGATCTTTGACTTATTTGTTGCTTCATCAAATACTTCTGCATGCAAAATCCGATCCCGCATTTTGCTAATTCCTACCCTCTGATGAGAAGGAAAGTATTTCTTCGAAACTTCGCGGATTAAGGACTATCCATTTATCTAGTGTTTCCTTTTCAGATTAAATATGTTTTTAACTCATTTCAAAGTGTTTTTAACATATTTTATTAACTGTTTGCTCATATATATATAATAAACTTAGCGTTCCAGGGATAAAGATTGTTTAACCGTACATAAGAACAGCGTTTGGAAGTAATATAAACTTTAAATAATTGTTTCAATTCGGAGACAAAATATAACAACATGCCAAAAGATAGACTGAACGAAAAACAAATTTCATAATGGAGATAAATAATGAATATCTGCCCTACTCACTACTAAAATGCTAGTTTTATTTTGGTGTCTTTACACCCCCCTCTCCACCTATTTTTGCTGATGAGGAGACTATGTTTTAAAGGACAAAACTTTTGTTAAAATATTGTCAATACTTATTGTCAATTTCAATAAAATAAACATCGTTTCCGAAACGATCGTACAACTGAGTTGATTTTGTTTGTTTTTCCTTTTATAACTGATTTTTAATTCACAATTATGAATCGTTTTTACTCAATATTAATATAACTCTAGCGTACCTATACCTATTGAGCTTATTATACATCTAAAGTAAAATGGGCACGGTTTTCTTTTAAAAGTATTAATACATTTACTAATACATTAAAATAAACTTATATATATATATATATATATATATATATATATTGCCCACTGAAAGAAAGAGAGAATACTATTTATAATTATTACGTCTTTATTCGAGCATTTGAGTCTTTCATTTTTCTACAGTCGAAGTTCTCAGAAATCCAGATGCTATTTTCTTGATCACTATATGATCACTATATGAGATGTGTAGACATTCGATCATTCCATTTAAGTTTTCCTCTACCTCTTGAACAATGAGTTTCTAAAGAAGTTGAGAACATAATTTTCACTCTAGTCCCCTCGAAGTAATCTCCTCCGGTTGCAATGCACATTTTGTACCGTTCCAATAACTTTTGGAAGGCGCCATGGAAGTTTTCTTGTGTGAACCTGTCAGTGACCCTCGTTACAGCCGCTTTCATTTCCTCGATTGTCCCGTAACGACTTCACCTAAGGTTTTCCCTGAGCATAGGGAATAACCAAAAGTCACAGGGAGCAAGGGCTTGACTATAGGGAGGGAGAGGAACTGTCTTGATGCCCATCTTGGTAAAGTAGTCCGTGATCTCGGAGCAGCCTCGGGATAAACTTCGCGCAAATCTTCCGCATCTTCAGTTGTTTGCGAATAATTGTGTCTACAGTTCCCACACTGACATCAAACTGTGCACTTATTATCTCTATAGACACACAAAGGTTTTTTTTTTAATATATCTAATTCTTTATTTGGCCAATCAACTCTGGTGTTCTGACTTCCATTACTCCTTCATCACCTTTTATCATCCCTCAGACTCCCTGCCTTTCTTGAATCTGGTGTCATTTAAAAAAAAAAAACGAAAAACAAAAACAAACAAAACTGATGATCGATTCATGCAAGATGGCCCCAAAACAATCTGAAACATCTAATACGTTTCTATTGTATTTTTCTAGGTTTTAAAGAAGTGTTTATTGTCTGGTGAAGTATCCAGCTTGTTGCTGTTATCTGAGGTAACATTACTTGGAGAAAGTACACCATTCCTCGTAAAACCAGTGTGGGTTAGTCATACATATCTTATCTGGGCTGCGACTACAGTTATTTTGAATATTAACTTAGAGTTTACTTGAAGTAAAAAGTATCCTCATGCCAGGTTGTTCTGACATAATTCTATACAAAGAGACCGTAGACACACTAGGATATTGTCTAGTATGCATTCAAGTTCTCTCCTATCCTCTTTCAACTGACTGGGAAGAAGGGAGAAATAACTTTTCAGAAGTGACGTAATATTTTGTCATCGTTTTTGCCCATGATCCGTAAACTATTACAGCAACTGCATTACCCATTCTTTACATTATGCACCAAAGGCACGAAATAAATCCTGAAATAATGTCACACTAACCTAAGAATTACTGTTGCTAAAAGAAAGTCTTAAAATATACATGCATTCTGCTGTTAATAAGGCACAAATCACAAAACATTTTCAAAACAACGAGGCAAAGGAACTAGAAAACACAAATGATTGCGTTCACTCTTAAAATGGCGAGAACAAACCCCAGTCAAAATCGCATGAGCGGAGGGAAATGTGAATATTTTGAATCGTATATATTAATAATTTTAGCATCTCAAATCATAACAATTAAAACGAATTAAATATATATTAATTTCGCTTTCGTCATCTCCAGGCAGAGGTTATGAGACCAGCGAGAATTTCCTGGAAAATAGAAATGGAAGAGTTTTAAATTGAAAAGCTATTTTCCACGTAAAATTTTTTTAAATAAATAAAGAAATAAACGTTTACTTTGTTGAATTGATAATCCTACTTGTAAATCCGTGTTGCACACTGTTCATTTGCTTGCAACGTGCAAAAAAAGTTGATTCTCTGTATGTTATTAGAAAATCTAATTATCTCTATCATTCATGGAGATTTGGGATCTATATAAAACTTCTCTGAATATGAAACTATATTATTACTATTTTTCATTCTCAATTCAATTTATTATTAATATATTGCTAGCAAGTTGACCCAATGTTTCCCGGGATTGAATGATGATTATGAAATGTTTCACACTCCCATATTTTTATTGTAATCTAAATCGTAGATATCGTCCATTTTTCTATTAAATCGATTGATTGCATGCTTTAACTGAAGACCCATCATGGCGCACCGGAACGAAGCTCACATTACTCTCATTATGACTTATTTCAGAATACATTTTAGTCTACCTTGCATTGTAGAGACCGTACTGTTTATTTTATAAAATTATTTTTATATAAAACGGATTGAAATTAACATGCAAAGACTCAAATATCATACTCCGATTGTGTTCTATAAGGAAACATTCATTTCGAACGCGTCCATATCATATCAAAGAATCTACTGTTGATTTTGTATGTTGAGCCTTTCGGCTTTTGTAGTAATAAAACTTTTAAAATGCACTTGAGACGTTAGGCTGGGTATGGTATTCATATCGCTTGTTCTTTCATTATCTGATTATTTTGATTACCGATTAGCGATAGTTATCAGAGACATTCCGATACAAAACGTATCTAAAACACTGCCAGGCGCATGAAGTCCCTTCATGAAAAAATTTATAAAAAAGCGGCCAGCCGTTTTTGAGTGTCTAGGGAACTGCGTCGACACCTGTAACGTGAAATAAAACTAATATAAAACCAACCATTGTTTTTGGAGTGAAATGCATTTTGTCCAGCAGTTTTCCAGTTATGTTTTCCAACAATGGCACGTATACACACTCAAACTCAACAGTACAATATACGATAAGTGACTACACAATACAACACACACATCCAAGTTCCGTTTTTTTAAAAAATGATTTTCAAATAATCCAGTTCTGGTAGCAATTAATTTTTTTAGAGTGTTTTACAATAATATTGTGGACATTGCATTCGTAGACAGAAAATAACAACCTTGTTGTTTGCTTAATTTTATTTTGAACATGAAATAGAATATTAGAGGAATACAAAAATAAGAATGATAATATGAATTTCCTCATTACTGCTCTCTATAATCCGGTTTAGAATCAAACTTAGATTTGTATTTATCTATAGAGTCACTTAAGGACAAGAGCCAATCAAGGATAAAGATTAGTGAAACGAGGATGAATGCTATCCAAAAGATACGAAACACTATAGAAGTAATAGAACTAACTGTGATCAATAATTGGATAATGTTTAGGGCAGTCTATGAGAGGAATTTGTTGACATTGGATTTGAAGACGACGAAGTTCTAATCAGTAGGGAAGCAATACCACGACAATGTGTTCGACAGAGAAGAAGTTCTTTACTATATAGAGTTAACATATCAAATATTTTATGTTCAATTACGTTGTAATAGTGTTTTGATATATATCATTCGCATTTCGATGCGAGAAATATTAACGTGTGATTGATTTATCGTATACAATGTATCACCTGCAATAGGTATTATGAATCAGTATTAAACCATTCACCGTCGATATGCCGTTAAACAAACAACTTTATTATATAAGGTTTCTATTGTATTGACAGTTGCATCATAAAGAATCAATACTACTAAAATTTATTAGCAGATATACATGAGAACAAGGTGACAACAATCCAAGGGAAGTCAGAAGGGTCGAAATAATAACTAATTTGCATATAAAAAAGTGCATATTTCAGATTGACATAAAATTTGATCAATAATCATTAGATTCCAATAAGCAAGATTTCTAGGATTTCATTTTCTTTATAAGACCTCTTAAGTATTAAATTTGAAACATTTTGTAGAATAAAAGGCATCATAATTAACTTTGATCATAATTGAAACAATTATTCTAGACATAAGGTTAAGTATTGTTTGTCTTGATATTAATCTTCTTAGGGGGACATATACATGATTGTCTGTTTACGAAAGTAACTTTACCCGCCATGGAACAGCTATTTTTTAAATAGTTTTCTAGAAATATAAAATAATAAATATATTAAAATACGAACTCACGCGATTTCACTAAATAAAAGCGACAATCAAATATATAATGAATTTACAGTATTCACGGTTACCAGAAATTTAAATCTGATTCAGACGTTATCAAAATTAAGAGTCGTCATCGCCGAACAACGGCTTCTAAAATATGTTAAGATCTCAATGTGAAAGTTCGAATCCGATCAGGGACAAATATTTCCATTTTTAGCAAAAAATATTGGTTTTCTTTGTCTGAAAACAAACCCAGACACCGAAAAATTATGCTTTTTAATCGATTACTAACGGAGATTTCGTACCTGTTTGCCTGAAGGCGTAATTATGCAATTGCCTTATTTAATTGTACTGATGTATTCATAGGAGCGTAGCTTAGTATCTGTTCTGTTCTCATAAGAAAATCCTCCCAGATGTTATCACCTCCTTATAGGTGTGTGTAGTATATGCTCTGTTAAGAGTTATTTATTTTAATATTATTTTTCGCGCCTTTTTCTTTTCTTAGTATTTGAATGATCTTTCTTTTAAAGAATTAAAAAATAAAATTTAGTTTGTGATTTTCAAATTTATTCAGTCTATTAAATGTCATTCATAATTATAATTGATATTTCTGCTCAAGAGGACAGGGTGTAAAGAATGAAGTCTCTTCCCTTTCGAACTAGGATGAATATAATGCATCTGAGATCTTGTAGACTAAGACGCTTTTTTATTTTGTTCCCTAGCTTAATTTCCATGCATCAAAATTCGACTTTGTGTCCAACTCTACGCTTGTTGTGAGACAAATAAATAAGAAGAAAGTTAAAAGCCGAAAGGACTAGAACAGATGGAACATTATCTTGATATCATAAAACTAATAAAATATTCAACATGCGTAGATTAATCTTTGATGTGTTAAGAATCTCAAAGAACTTTACACTACGCTTTGGTGATTGCGTGAAAGATGAAATAGTTGATTCGCCTAAACCGGTTTGCAACAACGGTGAATAATGCGAAATAACATGAAACGAAAGCTATTAATGCTTAATCAACAAGAAACCAACAAAAGTAAGAATAACTACAAAGAAACAAAATAATACCGTTGTCAATATTTATAATAAGTACTATCCCCTTTGTTTATAATAAGTACGACCCCCTTTGTGGCCATCTCCTTTTAAATATAGAGAAACATTAATCATTGATCACAAATTTTTATCAAGTTTTGAATGAAAAACAAAAACAAAACAGGCACAGAGCGACTCAGAAGATGTAATTGTCTGTAAGAAAAATATTGTAATTGAAAAGAACACTTCATAGTTGTTTTGTTATTGACCTGTCTGACGAATATGTAAAACTTAACGAAACCTCTCTAATACTCACCCCTCCGACTATAGAGAAATACTAAACAACATTTTGGATTCTTACTCAAATTGGACACATATTTAGCCAGATGGTTCCAAACATCAAAAAGAAAGTGAGATGTGCCGCTATTTCAGAAAACACTATTCAGCAGAAAAAGTTACCAAATAACTCTACAATCTATACTGCAGAAATTACAGTCATAAACTTGGTTCGAAATAATATCACCAACCAAAACTCCAAGAAATTCATAATATTTGTAGACTCATTATCATTACTTGAATCATTAAAAACTAAAAAAAATTAAACAATCCCTTACTAATCAAACTGTTACAAAGAATCCATTTTTTATACAACACAAGACTTTCTGCTTCTTTTAGATTCTTAATCATTATGGTTTCCGTGGAAATGAAAAAACTGATATGACGGCCAAATATTTTTCTAAAACTCCGAATAAGTGACATAAAGGCCCCATACATAGACTACAAACCTTCAATAAACAATTTTATTACAAAGAAAACTGGAACAATTGCTAAAACGTTTCCAAATAACGCCTACACTTAAAAATATCTAATAGATCCCAGAGAATCACATAACGAAAAAGTAGTCTTATTCCGTATCCTGATAGGACATACACGCATAACTCACTATTTCATAATAAAAAAGGAAGAATCTCCCAAATATATACCATTTCACGAATCTTATGCGGTGAACCACTGTTTACTTAACTACTATGAACTCACACAAATTTATTAACACTACTACAAGGCTACAAACTTAATTGAACTCTTTGAAAAAGAAAACCCTAAAACTATTCTAAACTTCCTCCCAAAAGCGACTATTTTCCATAAAATATAAATGCCATCAAATAACAAACTATATCAAAAAACCAGCAGGCCACACGGCATTACCCGGTCGTAAAATTAAATATGATATTTTGATGCTGATTTCATATTTATTATTATACTATATTGGACTTAATATATAGTAATGATTTAAAAAGTAAAAAAAAAATGACTCGTGCGCCACTATTGAGAATCGAAACCAAAACGTCTAACTTACGATTTACTTTTTCCTTTGACGTTAATGCCTGAGCTTAGAGGAAATGTTTGCTGCAAAGCTAAAAATTAAAACAGGAACCAATAGCTATCACGTTACGCATGCATATTCGTAATGCCGTCGTTCGAACTTCACCTTGCAAATTCCATTTTTTTTTTAACTTTCGCATTTTGCTCTGGTTTTCCATGACTAAAATCCGAATTTAAAGTTTCATATGGCTTGAAAATATTCTATATATGAACTTTTATATCTGTATATCAAAAACGAACAGAGGATTTTGCTAGGAAATTTTTTAAACACACACATATATATATATATACATATATATACGCATACATAAATATATATCGAACACGGTTTGTGTTTGTAAATTTTTACGCAAATATTACGCAAGAATAAATCATGTAGAATATCTGCATGAATATAATTACACGTAATAGTTAACTAACGATAATCATTCTAAAAGAAAACCGAAATAACTAATAGAGAATTAATCAAAATGATTGTTTAAAAATATGAAAACTAGCTAGATCTTTTGCAGATGAATTCAATTCCACGATCCATATATAACAAAGTTGCATTTTTTAAAATAGATACAAAAGAGTTTTTAAATATGAATATCAATACATACAACCCCCCCCACAATTTATAGGAGTATAGATTACTCGAATATACCCAGCGAAAACTAACCTCGAAAACATCTAAAAATTTAAATTTTATATACAGCATTAAATGACCTAAAAAAGGTCGATATGCTGATTAAACAAACAAACAAATAAACCAATGTACGGCAAAAAATTTAGGCTGACTACATAATTCGGAAAGGTGTTTCGTGGTCACCTGACGATTGCTCGTACGTAAAACCAATGGTAATGACTAATTAAAACACGTGACTTATTCAATTACTTGCCCGGTCTTGCCCGGTTTTGCCCGGTCTTGCCCGGTCGTAAAATACGGTAACATATATTTTCATGCATGCAGATTTCGTATTTATCATTACAGATATAAATCTCTATTGAATATTATATTGTACCTAATAGTTAGTAATGCTTTCAAAAGTAAAACAAAACAAAAAAAATTAGGGTGCCACCTACTAGAATTGAAACCAATACATTTAGCTATCAAATTAAGTTCCCGACCGTTTGAGCTATCGACATATAAATAAGGAAGATTTCAAATGAAACCACTTCGAACTATGATTGAATTTGTACATGCGGAAAAGTAATGTAGTTGTTAGCAAGTTGAAATGAACATTTTGGATTTCAACTTGCCGACATATTTCTGTACGCGTTATTAATCTACCACAACAAAGATTCTACACGTTATAAACCATCGTTGGTGTATGATTACTATTTCCTGCTAATCTCAGTGTTATGTATTATGTGACCAGTAGTTTAAGAGTAGAATAAAACATCTTCACACAGACTCGCACATGCATACATCTACTATTTTATTAATATAGATATAACACTCTGTCTAAGAAGGCATCAAGCATTGGAAATCTAAAAATTTGAGTCCGTTTTAAAAGCCTCTACATCTATAAATACACGTAGCGTTTGGGTTGGTTGTTTTGTTTTAGACGATACTATCTTTAATTGGTTATTTAATGTCGAATCCGATGATTTTGGCAAACGTTTTTATGCTTCAAGTTATTTATATTTTTCATTACTTATTCATAATGTTTGCGTTGGTTGTTAGAGAACAAAAACAATAACATCAATGTTTGGTGCATTTTAAATCAGGAAATCGATATATTCAGACTATACCACCATTTTTGCGAGTACCGTTCAATAGTATATGCTCCATTTGAACTCTGTGATTTTGCATCACTGTGTTAACTCGTAAATTGAATTTTGTAATGACCTTGTACAAGGTGTCATGGGCTAATTCTATTAATCTCTTCTCGAATGTTATTTTTAAACGCAACGATAGTTTAGGATGGTAAGTATAGACCTTGCCTTTTACATATCCTCACAGAACCTAATCCAAATAGGATAGGTCTTGAGAATGTGTAGACCTAAAATAATCCGTACGACGAGAGAAAGTATGTCTTCAAAGAATGTAGATGTATTCGAGTGAAGCCTGGCTTTATCTTGCTGATGAATTACATTATCCTTTTCACTGTTTATGGTTAACTTTCATATACATGTTAATAAAATGAACACACCATTTTGAATCACCTTGTAACAAACATATTTTGAATGATTCAGAAATCTTCCTGTATTTTTAGTTATTTAGAGATAATTCTCAGCATCCTGTGAGTAAACACAAGTTTTCAAGTTTTATCAATTCATAATTTATATGAATAAATATTAATTATATTATTTGTGAGATTTTGTGTGGTAGTCAACAAATAATACATTAAGTTGCCTCAACGAGATACACATGCGACTAACGACCGTTTGAGAATTTAATATTTACGGGAGATTTTCCTAAACCCTGCCAGATGTGAATGCAGCACCAGGCAAGGAAATGTTCTTCTATCAATGGTTATTTACATAAATCATGTACAGTGACTCCCGGTACACTCAAATTTCTACATCGCACAGGAGAAAATGTTGCTGAAATGGTTAATAATAAAAATTATTTTAAATCGGTAAAAATTCATTTATAAATAATAATTTATTAGTTTTCTCCAACATCTACACAAAGTATTCTACATGCTCCTGTACATTATTAAATTACTTATGGTAATATTCATGCCGCATAATCACGTTGACATACACATTCACGTTATATAATATTGAAGTTAAGCGGCGTTAAGCCTGTTTTGTAACAGATGGGGGACAATTTCGGCATAATTGCCAATAGTGTGTGTGGGGGTGGATTCTATCCCTTTAAAAAGAAAGCACCGACTTTATTTTTGCCCCCTCTCACGGGGATTAGACACAAGGTAGTTTTATAAAAGTTTCTTTTTATGGAACGAACTGAATTCAAACTTAGCACACCCAGATTTTGTCGTTACCCATTTAGCCAGCGTCACCATCTCTTTTATGAGATCACCATTACTAGAATTGGTATACGATTCTCTACTTATGTAAGAGTCGGATACGTTTTACAATAGAGTGCTGTTGTAACATCCAGGAAAGTATCGGCCAAAGCACATGACACTGAACAGCGTACTAAATCAAGCACATGACCCTGTATAATATATAACATACCTCCTCTTCTCTGGGGGCCGGGCCGCATCCGTCGTTATCCTGATTCACTGGAGCATATTTGTGATGTACTTCTGGCCGTGTTCGTTGCTCCTAGCTCACAGGACCATAGATGCAACCCAGCAGGGCTACATTCTTACTGGTCTAGTGGTGGACCCCTCAAGGGTGACCAGACTCTCACTGGTCACTGGAAAATATCTTCTGCTGCTCAGGGCACGCGAAATGTGCATGACCCTAAGTCCATGTGGCAATATCGTCGATTTCGGTCGTCACTCTGGCTTCTTGCTGGATCCCGTCTGTCTTCTTCATCATCTGGCGTCAGGGCATACCTGAAATAAACTGCATCTTCCTCTCAGGCTGGCAAATCGAGAACAAGGAAAAACTCTGGGACATTTTTATATAACGGAACAAAATAATTATTCATAAATCGTTTTACACTTGTTTAGTCGAGTTCTTTGATTCACGCTTCATGATGCAGGTTGTATACTTAAGTTCCATTAATCAATTTCCCAGCTAAGAACAAGAGCTTTTCAACTTAGCTCTTATGAGAGTTTCGCCCCCCCCCAGGCGGGGTGAGAGCGATGTGTACGTCTCGATGCCAGTTAGTAAAAGACACTCTAGACTAAAGACCCTAACTCCCAAAAGTCATTCGTTTTTATCAAATCAGAAATTCCTCCCTCCACTTTTTTGGAGTTATTCTTTCTTTTTTCCATTATCCTACCCCCTCCCTCTCTCGTGAACTCATTATTTTATTCTTTTCATTTTCTCTTTCTTTTCTCTCTTCTTCGTCTTTCATAACCATATCTCTCCCTAGGTTCAATCCATTCATTTATCTGTCCAACCAACCCATCACTGGCTGGTGATCTGGCAGTTAAACACAACACCTCCCAGACAAAAAACAAAAACAAAAAAAACCCAGACCTTTTGAACCCAAGTCATTGTACCTTTCAGCAAAACATTGTTTCTTTAATAATTAGAATTGTTGTTCTAACCTAAACCAGAAAACGACCCTGTATTGCTTTTTCTGCCAACTCGAGAATCTCATTATCATATTTATTTATTTATTTATTTCCCATCGAAATATTCACTGTTTCTTCTCTCATTGAAATATTTACTCTTTTCTGTGGACAGGAATCTCATAAACATCTGTTTTTCCTCTCCCATCTTCTCTTCCTCTATTTGAAAAGCAAGATCATCTGGTGTCGCCAGGGATCTCGTCATACCTGAACAGAGTACTAAATCAAGCACATGACACTGAACAGAGTACTAAATCAAGATTACAAACTCTTCTTTTTCATAAACGGTTTATTGCAGAAAAGATTTTGCTAATTTTCTTTACTTTACAGCTATTTATATGCAAGGTGCTCGGGTGAGTTTAAATCTCTGGTCTGTTACTATAAAAATATGTCACTGCAACGGACTTTATTTCATTTCTTTATTTCAGTATATACTTAAAGCCAAATGGAACTTGCATGAAGAGGTTCTTCTTAATTTCACATCTATAAGACACCCTACAACAGAACAGCTCCACTGCTGAGTATAACATGGTATACTTTAAGTCCATCATCATCATCATCATCATCATCATCATCATCATGACGGACTCATTGCCCGACCAATGTAACTCTTCCTCTCCAGAGTTTCCTGTCTTCCATCAGTTGCCTCAGATCTTCAGGTTCACAGTTGGCGTCGTGTGATATTTACTGGATGTACGTGGATTTAGGTCGTACTTTTCTTGCGCGTCCGTGTCGTGGAGTCCATAGCAATACAACACTCGTCAATTCATGCTTGCTTCTCAGACAGTGACCGGCAAATCGTAAGCGACTCTTCCTGATAGTATTAGATATGGCAGGTATCTTGCCATAAAGTTGTTGCTTCGTGGGATGATTTTGCCAAGATCTATTTAACACTATTTGCAACCGTTAACAAAGACAGACTCTACCACTGCCCAGAAGAATTGCCTTTTCAGTTTATCTGGTTGTCTTAAAGTCCATACTGTACTCAGCCCATGCAATGCGATCTATACCTTGTGGAAACTATGTTGCTGCTCAAATACGTAAAATCAGCGACTTCTTTCAGTGTTATTCCACCTAGACCCCGGATCTCTCCTCCCACGTTGAAAGTCATAAACTTTGTCTTATCCGCATTAATGTGGAAAGCAATGTCATTTGAGGACTTTTCTAGCTTATGTAACAGTGTTTGCGCATCAGCAGTGTTATTCGCGAACAAAGCAATATCGTCTGCGTAATCTGCATCAGTTATGTGTGCTGATTGATTACGCCTGTTACTGGATTAATTTAGGGTGAAGCCTATCGTGTTGTGTATATCACCAAAAGTGCGAAGTATAAAGTCAAGACAGACAATGAAAAGAAAAGCGGCAAGAGTATTTCCTTGTAGAACCTCGGTACAGATGTCGAAAAATTCAGTGTCCCCATCTGGCGACTTGACCATTGCTTGTGTGTGCTCATATAGCATCATGATAGCATCGATGACTTCGTTTGGAATGCCATATTCTTTTAATATGCTGCTCATTATACCTCTATGTACGGAGTCGAACGCTTTGGAGAAATCTAAAAAGAGCATGACTGCCTCAATGTTTTTGGCTTTGACTCATTCGATTAGTTTCCTGACAGTAAATATTTGACTAGTAGTAGAGCGATTCTTTCTAAATCCATTCTGGTTCTTTCTGAGCACTTCGATCTTTGGTTGGATACGGTTGAGAAGCATGGCATTGTAGATTTTTGCTGCAATTGAAGTGAGTTTTATTCCTCTGTAGTTGCTTGGTATGCTTAAGCCCCCCTTCTTGGGGAAGTATGCATCCTTCCCTCCATATATAAATAATATTTTGACTATATACAGAATTGCATGAATTAAGAAGGATGCCATTTAAGCAACCTGTCTTCCATACTTCAGGAGGTATGTTATCTAAGCCTACAGCTTTACCATTCTCGGTCTTCTTTAGTACAGTTAGAAGTTCCTCCATTGTAAAATCACCCTTCTCAATATCGAGTTGTTACGTTTTTCTCAATATCGTTTTTTACGTTTTTATTTATCGGCTGAATTGTTTGGCATGTCACTTTTGGCTTGTTTCGAAGTAGCTTTTCAAAATGTGCTTTCCATTCCGTTTATTCTCGAATTGTACTTAAATTAATGTATATAGTTATTGTACTTTAGTTAATGTATATAATAATTGGGCTTAAAATTATATACTTATATTTATATACTTATATATATATATATATATATATATAAGTATATATATATATACTAATATATTTATTATATGCTTATAATTATACTTAAATTAATGTACATAATTATACTATCAACAACAAATTTGTAATCTACGTTTTTCAGCTCACCTGGGACGAATCTGATGCGCTGAATCTTAAAATTACATTAGTTTTGCTCAATAAGGTACAGTTCTTGAGCCAGGGCTGCATGTCGTTTTTTACATTTTTGTTTATATGTACGCATGTGTCGAGCATTTAAGAAGTTAGTGGGGGTAGAATGTCATGTCGAATAATTGTTTCGAATGTAAAATGATTATATTAATGGACAAGAAATATTCAGGCCCCATAGTTCAGGGTTATTATGTCGAAAAGTAATCAGTTTGAAGTCAATCTTTCAAAAAATTGATGCAGCATTATGTTCAGTATTACGCGAAGAAGGACTCGCCTGTGCATGAGGAATTGGTGTCTTGTAAAGAAAGGAACGTCATTAACGACCTTTTGGTGGACAGAGACAGAATACTGTAAATCATTAAGCTCAGTTTAATCAAGCAGTTCACTAAGGCTTGATGGTAACTGCTACATTTACTTGTGCCCAAAATTGACCAAAATTTACAAAAATGACCAAAAATTACAAATTTTAGTAGATTTGAGGAAAACATTTATTTCATTAATTGCTAAGCAAGTGCAAATTTTGACAGAATTTAGACTAATAATCCATCTTTCTGGAAACAAACCAAAGATTTACTGCTCTCCTGGTATATGGTGTGTTTTTTTTTTCGCTGGGCGGATTGGGCAGGTTTTTTTTTTCAGGAGGAGGAGATTCTAGAAACTATTAGTTTTACTAGCCGTCTTTAGTCGCATTAATATCCCGTCTAAGGCAGATGACAATATTAACTTTTGCAGCATTTTGAAAGGATGTGTCGCTGGCCTTCCTTATACAATATCTGGTATTGCGAAATTGTCACCATCTGTTACTAACTAGGCAAACTTCAATATTATAACGAGAATAGGTATGTCGACGTGATTATACCGCATGAAAATGATTATAAGTAATTAAATAATGCACAGGAACATGTAGATTACTTTGCGCAGACATTGGATAAAAACCCCATGAACTAATATTAATAAATGAATTTGTATCGATTTGAAAATAATTTCTATTATTGACCTTTCCAGTGACATTTTCTCTTGGCCGATGTGGAAAAGAGGGTGTACCGGGAGTCACAGTACATGATTTATGTAAATAACCATTGATAGAAAATGTTTCCTGGTCTGGTGTAGCACGCACATCTTGCAGATTTGAAGGTCTTTCCCCGTAAAGAAAAAAAAAATCACGGAAATATTAAATTCTTAAACGATCGTCTATCGCATGTGTATCCCGTTGAGGCAACTTAATTTAATGATGTTAATTTTTAGCAAAGAAGGTGTCGTGGTCCTCACAATTGCAGCGCCTTAGTATACCATAGTTTTTACCCATCTGCCATTAACAAAGCTAAACGTTGCTTAACTTACATAACCTAACTGGAACCGGTATATAAACGTAATTGAGCCACATGAAAATATTGTAGTGATATTGTAAAAACAATAATGATGTTAAGTTTCGTAAAATTGCAAAAAAAAAAAAAAAATTAACAAGACATTTTGAATCATTCTAAGTGAGAAATCAGTTTTTATTGGTTCAGATTTTCTTGATTTATATACAAAAAAAAAAAAAAAAAAATTAAACGAAATTTTGTAATTCATATCAAGTATAACACAAATTAGTTCCCTTGAATATTTGGGCTGGGACCAAAGTGTAGTATATCTGTTGTGCTTCACACACGCATACATACATTCACAAACCCATTTACGCATGAACATATCCACACATAAATGCACGTGTCTATATATGCATATGCATACATACACAAGAACAAAAAATGCACGAATGGTTAACGCTGTTAATTGCTGGTATATTGTCGTCGGCCAGCAGATAAATACGAATTAAAAAGAGAAGGATTTTCTTTCATCTCAGCTTTTTTCTTCATCCGTTTTCTGTTATGTTGTCTGTTTTTATTTGCAGATACACGCCGATAAACCATTTGGACATGCCGACGCATACTTGTATAAAGATATGGAAACAAGAAAAACATTGATACTTAAATAGCAGGGTTGCGTACATGAAAGGGATTTGGTGCGATTCCGAATCCGAATCCGACGAAAAAAGTTCGACTTCAAATTTTCAGACAATTGATACTTCGGAAAAAAAATCTGACTCTTTTGAATCTGCGTTCACTTCCGGTAATGTCCAGAGTATGCGTGATGATATCTGGCGTAAAAAATAATTCAGTGTCAGCAGTAAAATGTTTTTTTTTTTTTGTTAAATATTATGACATGAGGAGTCATTCTGACTTCAAAACTTTATTTTAAGCATTTTATGTAGAGAAAATCACATTTTAAATGTGTCCAAAGTCCATGAGCCAACGCCAAGGTGGCTGTCTGTTATGAACCCAGTAGATTTACTTGACGTTGGTTCACGGACTTTGGACACATTTAAAATGTGATTTTCTCCACTAAAAATACGTAAAATAAAATAATTTGTAAGTCGAAATAATTCTTCATGTCCTAATATTTATAAAAAAAATTTTTTAATGTCGACGCAGAATTATTTTTTACGCAAGATATGATCACGCTTACTTTGGAGATTACTTCGCTTCCGATTTCTAGGATTAAATAAATATCGACTACTACTCCAACACTTAGAGATCAAACAATACAAGACTCTGATTAAATCGCCGACTCATTATTTTAAATGGCTCCCTTTTCACACTATGTGTTTACGTTTTGTTGATATTTAATCCGACAATTTGAAGACTCTGGGTTCAATCTATAGAGAGAGAAAAGTTGAATATCTTTTTCTATAATATTACACGAACAAAAAATCAATAAAGAGTAATCGAGAATGAATTGGTAATGTAGATAGGTGGCAGTTATATTCATTATTAACTATGTCTTTCAATGCTCTTTTAAAAAATGGGAGAACAGTGATCTTTGTAGAAAACTATAGACAAGAATTGCCAAATGCTAATTAAATTATTAGAATCCTTCATGGGTACCTTTTAAAACGATTTTATCCACAGATTTCGTACAGACGACAATATGGTCGTCTTCAAATCCAATACAAACAAATCAGTGTCACAAAATGCACCATAAGTAATCAAATTATTATATTCTAGTATTTTCAAGCATCTCATACTATTCTTCATCAATAAAGTTATAATCTCTCAATCTCTATAACGCTTTAGTAACGCATCATTAAACCAAAATGTTTTCGATCGTAACAACATCCTGGTCACACAACGCTTCTCTTTGACTTGTTCAATTCGTTAGGCTGTCTTGGTTTCTAACTCAAGCCTTGGCTTTTATATGCGTCACTTGAGATTAAAAAATGACAAAACACCTGACATTTGTGGTTGGTTTGAATAATGACACATGACATAGCTTATCAATACCCAGTATAACCAATTAAAACATACACAGACTAGAAGAACACCTGCCCAGAGACGGGTGAAATAGATTTTCAAAACAGAATAGTGATGCATCATTTTACGATGATAAAAGTCAAGATATAATGGTACTAGATTGTACGCCTCAAATTCTCATTCAAATTACGATTAATATCCATTATATCATATTGATCACAGAAAATGAGTAAAATTTGAGGTTGAGCTTAAAACTCCTTTAAAAAAATTGAAATTCAGACTCTGCATCAAATTGAATGAAAAACTGATTGAAAATTAAAAGTTGTTTTCCATATTATACCTCATAAGCCCTTTAAAATACTAAGAAAACTGAAATTTAAGCAATATTTACTAATTAGTGTTTAATCTCTATTGTAAAATTTCTATAAAAATCGAAAGAATTTGAAATTTTATGAAGAGCGTCACCCCACTTTTTACCGCGTCTTTGCATAAAACTGAATTTAACTAAATATAGCTCAGATTTTAACCTGTGTTTCAAAAGTTACATATAATGAGAACATTTGATTAGTAATGAATCCATAGTGCAATTATATAAAGTGATGCCTCCGTTCAGTCTCGAGTAAGAGCAGCTACGTGTAATTGTGTAACAAGTGTTGCGCAATCCCAACCACACCTCTCCTGAATCGGCACTGCTTGAGTCTAGTGGCAAGAAGAAGTTCATAACTACTGAAAACAATACCGAGATAAGCGGAGAGCACATACATCATCTGGAAGTCTCAAATGGTCACCCACCTGGTACTGATCAGACTCATTGTTGCTTAACTTCGATTATCTGACGGGAACCGGTGTGTCAAACGTGATTATGCCGTATGCGATTAAACATGCCTAACTTTTATAAAGAATTATATCCCTTTAATTCCGCTAAATTTACTGATGTAAAAATTCTGTTTTCATATTAAACATTTGCAAGAAATCTGAAGTGCACAAAGTACCAAAGAGTCCGGCTCGGGATAAACCATTATTTTAGCAATAAAATCATCAGTTACGTCAAAAAAGTAACGGAGCTAGACAATCTGTGTTGGCTATGGGCCAGAACGGACATAGTTTAGAATAAAACGCTCACTGCTTAACTAGGAGTAGTCCCCACACCTTTGATTGCCATGTGCCTAATTTGTAAATTATTTTTACTTTATTTATGAATAGATGAGTCAAAGTGTTATATCTGTTCTGTCTACGGTCAAAGGGGGAATCTTACTTACGTATGGATGACTTTTATTTTTGCCTTATCCAGAGTGCTCACTTTTGGACTGCTGGATATGCCCCACATAGAAAACGGCGTTGTGTTTAATTTAACCGTAATATAGGATCAAATAAATAGAGAATGATATTTCTTTAATGGAAATCGCTCTAGACGAGGCATGAAGCCATTTGATGTAAGGATCTAAAAATATTATTTCAAAGTCAACATCTAGAAAACGTTAAGTGTTGATAGATTCGACCTAAAACAGCAATTCTTTCTGTTGTGGTGACGCCCACTAATTAGCATACGTGGGTGAACAAGATATAGATAAAGGTATCAAGTCAGCAAGACCGGGGAGCTGTGTTCGAACGCCGGATAGGCAAGACGCATGTGCCGGTTGCCCATGAAAGACTTTAATGCGCCCTCTGCCGGACAATCTTCCAACTGCAGTACAACTGCACCTTTGTAAATATGTAATATCTTTTCGTCTTAATATATTTGTTTTACCTTTACTTTCTGCGTTCGTGTTGTTATTGATACAGACACAACACTTTTCCATTTACCACAAACATCACTTCTGGAATATAAGAGCAAAAGAGCAACACAAGGGAAGCGAGAGTTACAAGGCTGAGAAAGCAAATCCAAGGTGTATGTACTACTCTTATTAAATCTTACGCTGTATAATTGGTATTTACACTTTGCAACCATTCATATTTTTGTAATATAATTCTGTTTACATCTCTATTTAAGGTCGTCTAGCTATGAGCATTAACGAATAAAAATGATGTCATCGTATTGGAACAACCTCCGTGCTCATATGATTTTGTTACGTGTGATTCATGGTAAAATCTGTGGTTATCAAGAAGGATATACTAACGTATCTACGTTGTATTTCAATGTACTTTTTCAGGCCCCTAGAAGCATAATAGCAAAAGATGTGGAAGAACATTAGATTAGGAAGACAAAACTTTCGGTTCGGAAGTTTAAATAAATTAATGTTACAGTAGTTCCCTTAATGTTTCCAATTTTATTTTGAAGAAGGGATCATTGGCATTGCCCGGCCGAAAATACAAACATCTTTCATGCCTGCTATTATTTAATCAGTCTATTCGTCCATTATTCACCTATCTCCCTCCCCTCCCTCTTTCTCCCTTATTGCGCTCTCAAAGTTGGACGCATCTTCCTCTAATGTTGTTAGAGCGTATGTTCCGACTTTTGTCACGAGAGTACGTTTTTGCGATTACAATTTGGCAGATATCGGCAATCTGTCAACCTCAACCATCAACACGTTCGTTTATCAAAACAGTCATCCTGAACGTGTCAACATTGACTCATATTCCCACATCGCAGATCTTCGTCGGCAAAACAAACAATTCGCATTCTTTGCGAAATTGCGATTAAAATTTTCTACTTATACAAGTGTCCTTTAAATTCCGTAGGGAATTTCTTCTTGACAGTTTACTCTGCCACAAGTGTCTATCTCAGCACAGCGAATAACTCAGCAAAATATTTTGAATCAATTTAAGATAATATAAAGCAAAATAGTATTTCCAGATATATCTCAGAGACTACTGAAAATATATTTGGATTGTTTGAACGACTGTTTATATCTTAGATGCTATTCTCGAAATATTCAACCGATGTAACATTTCACTTAGTTCCGGTGCGCCTCATTGAACTCGAAAGTATTTATGTAGTACTGGGAAATATGTATGCTATTTTGAACTGGACCTTTTTTTAAAAGGAAATCACCCAAGACAAGGCATGAAGCCACTTGATGTAAGGTGTGTCGCTATCCTGGTCGTAGGTAACCAAAGTGTGACCCTTTGATCATTCAAATTAGTATCTTGGGTAATAGCGACTAGATGTGACTTCTTTGTGCGGCAGATCACCGTTGATCACGCTGGTCAGTCTTCAATTTGCGACTGGGTGTTCGTTGGTGTTTCTCACGTCAGGGTTGATATGCCGTCGCCTCGCCGTGTGTCGTATGCTAAAAGAAAAATTCACAATTCGCCCTCCAACAGAAAGACAATTCCATGCACAAAACAATTCAGTTCTTCTAGTCTACTGATTAATTTTCACGAAAAATGATATACATATTTATAAATATATATGATGGTCTCTACAGAAAAATGTTAAATAATGTCCGACTTCACTAAGTCTATATTTAGATTTCACTTCTCTCTGTCGATATAGCGGCGAGATTGGCGTGGAGAGAGAGAGAGAGAGAGAGAGAGAGAGAGAGAGAGAGAGAGAGAGAGGAGGTGGCGATTATTTATAAGTTGTTCTCGCTTTTACTGATTCCGGCTTCTGCCTAGCTCTGTCTCAAACTCTGTCGTTTTTAGACTGTGCGCTTCATTAAATATTCAGGGGTGGAGTGAAATCGGCGTTGTTCCCTGGACCAATCACATCTGACAGCGTTCTCCTCAGGAGGGAGTCCCCCTTACGAGTGCACCTGTTGATCTGCGAACGTTTATCATGACCTAATGGGGTTAACCCCGTGATCCCCAAGTTGAAGTACTGCACTTGAATTATAAACACAATTTCTCCAGAACTCTGAGTCATTACTTGTTTTGGAGTGCAAACTTCAAAAATGACATTGTTTGTCGATTTTCATAAGAATGAAAGTCACAAATCCTAATTTTTCTCTCAGCAGGGTTTTTCGCTATCACCCGGGCACACCGAGGATAAATAAAAAAAATAAATAAAAGAATCATATCTGCCCGGCTTTCTCCAGTACTCTGGAAGTCTCAGCCTCCCCTGTTGGGGAGCTCAACTGCTCCCTGGGACTGTCAGGCCACAAGGAGTTAAAATAGTATTCAAAACCAACGAAAAGTGTTAAATGGAAGAGATTCTGACCTCCAAGATAGCAATTCTTCTCACGTTGTCAGAAACGTCGCTTGTGGAATGTGAGGACTAAAGGACAAAATAAAAGAAGTGAGAGTTACGCGGCTGCTGAAAGTGAACCCAAGATCTGCAATCTACGCTTCTTAACTTTATTAGATTCATTTCGTTCTGTGAAACATCGCAAGAGAGAAGTTTTAAATAATTCTTAATTTATGTCTTAGTATTAAAGTTTGTACGGATTGAACTTTCAATAATACCCAAGCTCACAACACTGGTCCGAATAATCCATATAATCCATATTATTAATCTTCATCTAAAATATTCTGAAACATACTAGAGATGCACTTTTTATTCTTAGAAAATCGGTAAAACATATTTACCCTTTGGGATTACCTGCCACCGAATTAATGTCTTAACTCTAAGAGAAAAATATTTTCTTTCGGTGAAAAACAATCAAAACACTTAGAGTAGCTAGTCAACCATCGATTTGCCTTTTCACTTGTAGTTTTGAAAGAGATCGCAATTAGTCGACAAATAATTTCAGTTCTTCTAAAGAAATGAGCATTTTAACATAAATTTATCCAAGAAAAACATATCTTGAGACAGAACTGTATGTTAAATTAAAATCAAAACAATGATTGAATTAAAAAAAAAATAACAAATAATATTTGATTAATGAAATATTAGCGGAACCTGTGGAAATTCCACAGAGGACTCATAGATATGTAATATATTGATGTCAGTATTCTGTAGATGTTCAGTGTAAATGGAGACGCACTGATAATATTGTAGCTTTTCTTTTGTAAAACTGCAAAAGTATTTATCTAAGCTAGCACGAACGCGCGGCAAAGCCCGGCAAAGCCCGGCAAAGCCCGGTCATAAAGTACACTTAAATATGATATTTTAATTCTTGTAGATTTCGCATATATTATAGTTTATGCTCTCTCGATTTTTATGTATCATAAAGTTGCGATTTATATATATATATATATATATATATATATATGTATGTATATGTATATATATATATATCCATATAGCTTGGGTGCATTGGCTGTAATCGAAACCGAAATAAAAACTTATGATATATATATATATATATATATATATATATGACTTGAGTTCCTTCAGCTATAATCGAAACCGAAACCAACACTTATGAAGAATTCTTGGTAAAATTATTTATGACAAGAAATGGAAGAACATAGCAATAAAACGACCCGGATGTAAGCCTGACACAGAAAATAACAAACACGCTATCGTATTAAAATATATAGATGCTTACTCAAAGCCAATATAGAAATTAGTTAACGTTTCTACTGATGTCGCATGTACACAAATGCGTCTATTTTGTAAAGTTGAATTTGAACTAGACCCTTTTTATTCTACATTTAGTGCGAGAAATGAGCCCTACTTTCGTGCTTTTTTTTACTCGGATGTCTGTTAATACCATGCATGGAACTGGTCAATATCTATGTGCTAGTTAAAGTTTTGGATTGTTCCAGAAATTATTACTTCTCTCCGTGAAGAAATTCAGATGTTTATTTAGGTGAGTAATCAAATTATTTGTTCCCTATGAAATATTATACCATATTTATTAATGATGATCATTTGTATTTGTCTGTCTGTCTGAATCCAAATATATTACATGTATTTATTTTATTATTCTGCTAACGTGTAATGCTCAATTTAGTTTACTGCACTATTTCAAATTAATGCATATTTTTGTAAGGCCCAATTCAGTGGATGAATAGTGTAATATCTGTTCTGTTGTAATAATATCATTATTCTTGGACATTGTCTTCTTTTTGTGATTGGGTAGTGTAATATATGTTCCTTCTCTCATAATACCATTCTCCAAAGTTATATATATATATATATATGAAATATTAACGTACTTTTTCTATTTCTTGTTTTGATAGTTGCACAATGTTAATTATGTTTTCCTTTTAATAATTTCTTTTTTTGTTCTACATTTTTATATTTCTAAAAATTGCATGCGAAAAATGTACGATTTTTTTTCTAACAATTTCAGCTTCACGAATGTTGACTTTATTTTGTAAACGAAAGACGAATTAGCGTTTATGAAATTCAGTTTTTTCCATTAAGCAGCTACGGATCAAAAAGGAAAATATGTCTGACACATTGTTTACTGTTATTCTTATTATAAGAAAATTATTTTTAGCACAATGTGGTATAAAATTTCGGAAAAACTCTTGCTCGGATGGCAACTGCAAATTGACCTAAAACTCTCTCAGAATATTTACAATGCAGCCTCAAAATAGTAACCATTTTAAAATATTTCGAGGTAATATCTCCTTTTCACATAAAAATGAACGTGCTTTTTTCGCCTTCTCTTCTATTCTCTTTACATTTTCTTACTGGATAGTTGTGTCTGGCACGAAATATTAATTCCGAATCTTTAAATAAGTAGTCTCTAGTCGTATCAATTCAAGTCACCGATGATATAACTAAAGAGAAATAAGTCAACTGTACATACAACAAAAGAAAAAAAAAGAAAAAAATCAAGCGTCTCTCTTTTCACCGCCAACGCTCAGCTCCTCCTTTTGCTCCAGTTGAAATAATTATCTCTCCTTTTGTAGAATTCACTTGTTTTAATAAGACCGCAGGTCTGCCTGTCATTCGAAATTTCAAATGGAAGACTTACATCAAATATGTTGCTAACGTCACTGAAAAAATACTCGGCTCCTGACACTGTATAAAAATCATGTACTATTATTTTTGCTTTGGCAGAGTACAAAATAAACTTTGCAATCTAGTTAGAGATGATGTTATCTTTTTTCTACAGTCCCGTTTCCATAGAATAGACGCGTCTAATCTTTTTCAACTCCATCGGTATTCTGATGGTAGGTGCTCAGTCGTGCTCAAATCACTGGCTATCATATAATACATCTATACTCGTTTCGTTGCAACAACTGCAAAGAAATGTCATTTCTTCCACTATGCACTTAAAAGTTAATTGAACCTTCCATGAGTTTCTTTCCAAGAACTTTCACTACGTAGAACACAGTAACGTTCAATTCTCAGCTAACTACAGCATGGCCGTTTTCAAATCTAATGTGAACAAACACACGTCGAGCCGTACTCTGGAGTAAAACATGATGTCCATCCTACATCGTTTTCAATACATTCGCCGTATTGTTCATCATCCGAAAATCTCATCAAGACTTATCCTTGATTGACCTTTGGGCTTGATAAGTGGTTACTCATTAGTATAAGAATGAAGAAGCTAATTATGTACATCTTTTCAAGAAGACTATCTTAAAAGATATGTGACAGGTTATGAAATTTTGAATAAAAATCAAATTAGAATCGATATTGCTAGTCATTATGACCCAACGGGTCTCAGGTAATCTAGGTAATGCGTATTGTTTGGATTCTTCGAACTACGATTCTCATCTTGAGTGTCATTTTGACAAGGTTTCGATCGTTGTAACCTCTGGCCCTTTTCAGGTGTTGAGCTCAGAAATGTTTCTGTCGAATTCTGGAATTTGGACAGTATTTTGAACTGAAACGTTTATTTTCTTCGCGGAAGTGAAGAAGCATGCTTTCGTTCCATCAGCCATGCATGGACTGAGTTCCGAAATAATTCTCCATTGTATTTTTTGATCGCCCACGCTGAGAATTGAACTTTCAAGAGAATATAATTTTTACAATAGATTTTTTTCAAGTTATCTAACCAGTACGCCACGCGTTCTTGCAGACAGTTCTGATTCAAATTTTGGAAGTCTTTAACCTATTTTAATTTTAGTTGTAAATATCAGTATTTACTATTAATTATTATTACTATATATTACTATATATATTACTGTATATTTATATATTATTATTATTATTATTATTATTATTATTATTGTTGTTGTTGTTTATCTGTTACTGTATATATTATCTATTGTTTATAATTAACAGTTCCCATGTCATTTTAAATTCTACACAAGGTCTACTTACTAATTGATTGTCGTCCGGCATACGTGCTGCTTCTTTGAGTCATCTTTCTTCCTTCCATTCTTCAGTGCATCTAATTTTTACATCGTTTTGTATTGGTAAATTGTTTTACTTTTCTCTCCAGATATAATCAGTAATACCTGACTTTTCAATCTTTCCACATATTACGGATTTTCAATATTAATAGACAACATGTCTCAGCTTTGTATAGTTTTCCACATTTACGTGGGATCTTCTATATACAATTTTTAGTAATGAATTTTTTTCTGTTGGCGGCTTGACTCGCGCAAGCTGTTTCCGGAGAATTGAATCACTTCTAAACAGTATTTTCATGTTGTATGGATTACATATTCTCTGAATTTTTTTCTGATAAGCATGTATGTATGGTATAAAAACTGTGGTGAGTTTCCGGGTGATATACTTTGGTGTTGGGTTCAAATTTTATTGGAGCTGATGTCATGCTCTCTGGATATTTGTTTTGGTGGAGGAATTTTTAAAAACTGTTTATCTCCTTTTGATATGCTTTGCTGTTACTACATATTGTTTTTGTTCGGTGTTGTAGGCAACGGAGGATTTCTTTCTTTTCATTCTATGGTTAATACAAATATTATTGAAAAAATATTGAAAAATAATTCAAAGACGATTCCTAATAACATTTAAAAACGAACTTCAACTTTTTATTTTTAAGTTTTATAATATCAAATATTTACAAATTGACAAAACTGTTTGTCGCTTTTGTTTATTAATTAACGAGAGAGTAATCTGAATTTGTCCGTGAGTATTTGATTATCATTCTTTGA